>NC_077230.1:161442334-161622334 GCF_027887165.1 Monodelphis domestica
GATGTGGTGGATGGCTCAATCCACTAGACTTGGAGTCAAGAGGACCTAGCCTCAAATCCCACCTTAGATGCTTTCTACCTTGGGCAAATCATTGACCTCTCTGGGCTTTCTTTTTTGTTTTTCAGTCCTTTTTCTTTTGTGTCTGACTCTTCTTGACCCCATTTGGGGTTTTCTTGGCAAAGATACTGGGTGGTTTGCAATTTCCTTCTCCAGCTCTTTTTATAGAGAAGGAAACTGAGAGAGCAGAGTTAAGTGATGCTGGGCAGAGTCACACAGCTAGTAAGCATTTGAGCCCAGATTTGAACTCACAAAGAAGAGACTTTCTGACTCCAGGCCTAGTGCTCTATTCACTGTGCCACCTAACTGCCCCAGGCCTTCTTTAATCATCTGTAAAATGAGAAGATTGGACTGGATGGTCCCATGTTCCCTTTTAGTTCTAAATCTCTCCTCTTGGGCCTTGAATAACTCTTTCCCAGCGCCTAATGGAACACTGCACACAAGGCAGAACTTAATGAATGTTCAGATTGTATATTGTAAAATGAAATGATACTGTCATCATAAATTATCCACGATGATTTTATGCATTTAGGCCTATGTGGGTGATTTCTTAGCTAGTATCTCCTAAAATGGTATAAACATAGGTCAATCTTTAACCAAGACCTTGAATTAAATGAAACTCTTTTTCTTTGTTCTTGTTGAAAAGACAAATGACAAGCAAAAATAATTAAAACTTATTATAGTCACGGGAAAAATGCTCTAAATCACTACATATATGTATATGTATTACATGTATTTAAAAATCCTTACCTTCAGACTTAGAATCAGTATTGTATATTGGTTCCAATGCAAAAGAATGGTAAGGGCTAGGCAGTGGGATTAAGTGACTTGCCCAGGGTCACACATCTAGGAAATGGTTGAGGCCAAATCATTATTTGTTAGAGAAATGCAAATTTGAGATACCACCCCACACTTCTCAGAGGTATTATGACAGAAAATGAAAATGGCAAAACTTGGAGGAGATATGGGAAAATTGAGACACTAATGCACTATTGGGGGAGTTGTGAACTGATTCAACCATTCTGTAGAACAATTTGGAGCTATGCTCAAAGGGCTAAAAAATAGTACATACCCTTTGACCTAGCAATACCATTACTAGTTTGTATACCAAAGAGATTAAAAAAAAAAGAGGAGGATATATACAAAAATATTCAAAGCAGCTCTATGTGGGGACAAAGAATTGGAAAGTGAGGAGATACCTATCGACTGTGGAGTGGCTCAATGAATTATAGTATATGATTGTAATGGAATAGTATTATGTTGCAAGAAATAATGAGTTGGATGAGCTCAGAAAAACCTGGAAAGACTTCCACAAATTCAAGCAGAGTAAAGTAAGCAGAAACAGGAGAACATTGTACACATTGACCGCATTACTGTGAACATGAGGAACAACTGTGAATAACTTGACTATTCTCAGCAATACAATGATCCAAAACAATCCCAAAGGACTCATGATAAAAAATACCATCTGCTTCTAGATAAAGAACTGATCAAGTCTAAACCCAAAACAAGGCAAACTTTTTTCTTTCTTAATTTTTGTTGGAATTTATTTCCACAAAAGGATTAATATAGAAAAATGTTTTACATGATTACATGTGTAAAATCTATTAAATTGCTTATTTTCTCAGCAGAGGTTGGGAGAAGGGAGGGAGGAAGAGAATTAGAGACTCAAAATTCTTAAAAACCTTTTGGAAACTGTTTTTGTATGTAATTGGGGAAAAATTAAAATTGGGAATGATTTTCTCTTGCTCCCAACTCTGTCCTCTTTCAGTTTTCTGGTCCTTGGGATTCTGTTTGAAGAAAAGCCCCAAGCCTCCTATCTTTATAGTAAAGTAAAAAAGATGGAGTCAGAAGACCTGTGCTCAAATATTCTGCCATTTTGCACATGCTATACTTTGAACAATTTACATTATCTCTTATGGTTGCCTCCTTTGTGAAATAAGAGGCTTAGATAAGTCTTCCAAGATCCCTTTTAGTTCTAAGTCCATGACCCTATGATCCATGATTTTTGATTTAAGCAGGCTGAGGCCAGATTTGTGTTATACTCTTTGGATGGTATTATTGAACCATCAAGCTCCTCCAAGTGGGTCAGTAACTTCCTAAAATGATTTTTTTGGTTGGGAACCATATAACTTGCAATCTGGCTTCTGAACTTGCCATTTGACTAAAACTGCACTCTTCATGATTACTAAGGACCAAGATTTTTATTGAAGAATCCAATGGCCATTTTTCAGTCTAAGTCCTTCTTGGCTTCTGCAGAAATGGATGGACAGTGTTGATCACTTTTTTTTTCTTATACTTTTTTCCCCTTCTGGATCTTTGTAACATTGTTCTTTCCTGGTCCTTCCCCTATCGATCTTATTTTCTCTTTGTAGTATCATTATCTATTTCCTACTCCTGTGTGGATATCTCAGGATTATATTATGGGTTTTTTTTTCTTTTCTGCCTTTATATCCCTTCTTAGTGATTTCATTAGTTCCCAGGCCTTCAGTATAATTTTTATGCAGATAATTCTCTATAAACTATAAATCCAGGATTTCTTTCTCTCCTGAGCTCCAGTCCCTCCTTAATTCTCATTTAGGCTATTAAAATAGCCTTCCAAACAATTTCCTTTGTTCTTCCCATTCACCCTTCACAGTGTGCCAAATTGATATTCTTAAAGCACTGGCTAATCATGTAGTTGCTTGTTTGAAAAATATTAGTGGGTCCAGGATACTTTTATGATCAAATGCAAAACTTGCTCTTTGGCCTTAAAGTCCCTTCACTATTTGGCTCTAGCTTATCTTTACAAACTGATTTCACCTGACCTGCTTTCACATCCACTCAAGCCAAACTGGTTTCCTTGTTCCCTGAATATAGTGTTCCATCTCCTGCTTGTGTCCCTTTGCAAAGGCTCTCCCCTATGCTTTGAATATTCTCCATCCACACCTCTTAACTCTTAGAATCCTTCTTCAAGATGTTAGACCTCTCCCCTGTGAAATTATTTTGTCCATATAATTTATCTGGGATCATTGATTTTTTTTAACCAGAAAGTGAGGAGTATTTGGCTTCCACATAACTCCCTAAATTCCATTTTAGGAAGCCTTCCATATCTTGGAGCCCAGTCTAGCATAATTTCTTTAGTGGACAAAGAATTGAATTCCAGTTGGTCCCAAGTACCAAATTCCTTTTGGGAGAACTGTATACATTTTTGGGACTCATCTAGGTTTGTTTATTTATTTATTTTTTGAGCTAGGCTACTTACCCAGCATGGGCTGAATTTAGGACAACTTGTCTAGGATTGAGCTTATTAAAAAAAAATCCTAGACAAGTTATGAACCAGGACAACTGAGGAGAGACTATTCAAGATTGTACTGCATAAATATGTCTTGGGGACTGACCTTACCTCAGTGTTAGCTCTTTTAGAGGGGAAGCTTTTTTCCCTATTAATTTCCATTTATCTATTTTCATTATTGTTTTATTTTTATCTTTTCTAATTTCTTAAAAATGAGAGTTGGGATATAGCATTGTTTTTTGCATGTTAAAATTGTATTTTATTTTATTTTATTTATTTTTGTCATGGATCCCTTTGACAGTCTGGTGAAGTCTATGGGACTCCCTTCTCAGAATATTATTTTTAAATACATAAAATAAAATACCTAGGATTGCAAAGAAAACAAATTCTATTAAAATAATCAGAATATTTAAAAAATGAAAGTTCATAGGCCTCAGTTAAGAATCTGCCCTATAGACAACCAAGGGAAGCACAAAACTAGAGGAACACTTCAAAACTTTTGACTTTGTGTTTGAAATAGAAGTACTAGCTCCCCAAACTCTGGGAGGCTCGGACATACACAAAAAAGAATCTGATTTGGGGAGTATTAGAGAAATCTGTATTATGAGAACTGCTAGGACTCTTAAAGTACTTGGGAAAGCTTCAAAAAGAAGGTGATTGCTACACTAAGTGAATTTCCTAACTCTAGAATTTTCCTTAGTTCCCATTGAGGCATCAAAATGTGGAATTATACAGTAATGGCATGAAAATAATTTGGGATTACAGATGCTTAATTGGGAGGCAGATGAGAAGGTGGGAAGGGTAAGGAGCTCACTGGGAGTGAGACTTTGGAAACTTTGATTTTTATGCATTCTTCTCAGAGAAGGTATGGATTGAGCTGTTGGCATCTTTCCATATAAAGAAATCAAAACTATTAATAAGTACTTGAAAAATTGTTCTAAATCTCTTATAATCAGAGAAATGCAAATCAAAACAACTCTGAGGTATCACCTCACACCTAGCAGATTGGCTAACATGATAGCAAAAGAAAGTAATGAATGCTGGAGGGGATGTGGCAAAATTGGGACATTAATTCATTGCTGGTGGAGTTGTGGATTGATCCAGCCATTCTGGAGGGCAATTTGGAACTATGTCCAAAGGGTGCTAAAAGTCTGTCTGCCCTTTGATCCAGTCATAGCACTGCTGGGTTTGTACCCCAAAGAGATAATAAAGAAAAAGACTTGTACAAGAATTTTCATAGCTGCGCTCTTTGTGGTGGCAAAAAATTAGAAAATTCGAGGATGAGCTTCAATTGGAGAATGGCTGAACAAAATGGTATATGTTGGTGATGAAATACTATTGTGCTCAAAGGAATAATAAAGTGGAGGAGTTCCATGGAAACTGGAACAACCTCTAGGAATTGATGCAGAGTGAGAGGAGCAGAACCAGGAGAACATTGTACACAGAGAGGGATACACTGTGGCACAATCAAATATAATGGACTTCTCTATTAGTGGCAATGCAATGACCCTGAACATCTCGGAGGAACCTACGAGAAAAACCACTATCCACATCCAGAGGAAACACTGTGGGAGTAAAATCAACAAAGAAAAATAACTGCTTGAATACATGGGTTGAAGGCATATTGTTGGGGATGTAGACTCTAAATGAGCATCCTAGTGTAAACAACAACATGGAAATGGATTCTGATCAAGGACACAAGTAATACCCAATGAAATTGCATGTTGGCTGCGGGAAGAATGGGTGGTGGGGAAGGAGGGAAATAATGTGATTATTGAAACCAAGGAATAATGTTCTAAATTGACTAAATAAACTTATTCAAATGAAAAAAAAAGAAGATAAAAGATAATTCCTAAAACTACTTGAAGATGAACTTTTTTGGGAGTGGGTAGGGTGGAAGATATTCCCCATTGCTTATGGATTTCAGAGCCTGGGACATCCTCTATTTATGAATGAGATCTTGGACTTTTGGGAGAATGGATTTCAGTGAGAGGAGCTGCCAGTTGGACTGACTTTGAATGTGTTTACAGGTCTGCACAATCTTTTTTTCTTTCTCCTTTTCACTGTTTCCCTTCTACCTTTCTTGGGAAGAGAGAATAAGTGTAAGCAGGTGTGTGTGTTGAGTGGGGGGGGGTAGTTGACCTTGAGAACAAAACACAGGAGAGATTTATCATCATAATTGTTTAAAATGATCACATCCACCTGGTTTTAGAGTTCCTGGCTGCCTTTTGACTTCCGCTTCCCCTTTTTAAGAATAGATAAGAGACTACAGAGAATGAGCTTTCTTAGCCCCAATTTTTTAGCATTGGTAGAAGTGGTTGAATATCCTGGAGAAATCTAGAGGAAGGAACTCCAGCTGCCTGCTGACTTGATCCTGAGAGGGAACTGCTATAGACAATGACATTCCTGACCCCTTTTAATTAAAGGAGGTGAAAGGTAAGAAGGAAAGGTTGTTCAAAGGAGTTCCCTGATCTTGGGAGATAAATCTTGGTTTAGAATATTTGTCTATACATCACTTCCCTTGGTTTCCTGAGTGATCCAGACTTGAGACTTAATTAGGAGTTATCTTCTGACCATTCCTGCTCAAAAGTGATACAGAGTATCACTGGGCATGTCTTTACCTTCTCTGGGCTAATCTTAATCTATGGACAATCAAAGGTTCTAGAGAAAGGTGATACATTTATACAATTGTTCTGAGAATACCTATACCAACCTCATATTTTTCTGTGTATTTATCCCTTTCATTTGAATATTAACTCTTTGAGAGCAGAGACTTTCATTTTTGTTTTTTGCTTTTTTATTTTGTTTAGCATGTTTCTTGGCATACAAAGGTTTAATAAATGCTTGTTGAATTGAATTGAATAATCCATGTTTATGAATGCTTCTAATTTTTTTCTCTTTATTTGTTAATTTCCTTCAAGGGTTCATGAAAACTTCTATTATAATTTCTGGCATATCTTGTAGGTTGGGCTCTTTGATGTGAAATGTAGATAGGGCAGAATGATAAGGCAGTTGAAAAGTAGAAACTTATTGTCTGTCATTCTGTGATAAACTGAATCTTGCTTGATTTCAATATTGGGTAATAGGATTAGGGAGAAACATGCAGTGGACTCCAACTTGAACATGCCCACCATTGCCATACCACTCAAATTTTCAGATAGTATCTGATATCCAGAATGACGAGTAGAATCTTATCATTGGAGAATCTGTTTTATAGAACCATTGGTGGTCTGGTGCAACCTGTGGATCTGTTTCAGAATAATGTTTTTAAAGTGCAGAAAATAAAATGTATAGGCATAAAGGAAATCCCCTATATGAAAAAGTTATAAAATATTATGAAAACAATTCTAGACCCCAGGTTAAGAGTCCTTATATAGTTCAACCTGTAGCTGAACAGGAATCTTTTCTCTCCTGCATTCTGGACAAAGAGTAAACCAGTTTTGGCTTGAGGTTGCCTAACGATGAGAGACTCACTGTTTCATAAAGCAATTAATTGTCTTCTATTTTTGCTGAAATTTGCCTCCTCTCAACCTTTCATCCACTGACCCCAGTTCTGCCTTTTGGAACCATGCATAATTCCAGGTTGAAGATTGAACAGAGACTTTCATTTTATGATTGACTGAAAACTAAACAGAAGTTATCTTTAACTTCTTTGTTAAATCTGCATCTTTGTTCTAACTTCTCTTCTGTCTTTTACTCCATGCCTGTACTTTTCACTTAAGATTTGCTTTTCTGATTCACACACAAATGCTTTTAGCTTCTCCTCTGATTTCCTGTCTGAGTAGTATATCTTTTAGTCCTCTACTTTTTTTTTTGATGGAGAGGGATTAAAGATGAGGGTGTGATTTGTTTCCCTGGGATTCTCTAGTGTTAGTCATACAGAATATACTAGTAGTAGGATGTCTGGAGTGTTCAGGGAAGACTAGTACCTCTGGTGTGAGGGCTTGCCTAACTCTTTTCAGGGCCACTCATCTCCCTTTAGTGTCCACCTTTCCTCTGACTCTCACCTTGGCTCTAGGAAGCTGTGGTTTGAGCACTGACTAGGTGAGCCAAACTAGGTTGAGGGTAACTAATTGGTCTCAAACCTGTCAGTCAGGGGAGGTGTCTTCCCCAGGCATGTGAAGACTTTTCTTCGTGGTGGTGGGGGATTAGAACAATTTATTCCAGCAACCATGAAGGTAACTGAAGTAGGCGCCATGGTGTGCTTTGAGCTTGGTTAGCCATGGAAGAAGCCAAGATCCTCCACTGCATCCTAGGCATCACACAGTCCTCTTGATTTGTCTTCCTGCTGGACTTTAATGACTCTTGAAGAGTGAGGCTGATGACTGTGCAACTGCTTCACTTAAATCCAGTTTATTTGAGTCAAAAGACATCAACCAGTGATATTTTGGTCCTTTTCAAGCATGAAGGACAATAGCCAAGTAGTAGTAGAAGCAGTGGTACTTATAGAAAGTACTGTAGAGTAGGAATACTCACTTTTTAAAAAATTCTTATGGCCCACTCCTGACTAATCTTTGTTTCTTGGCTATACCTCAACTAAACTTGACCATATTGGAAATGTCTTATTGTAGATGCAGTAAACAGATGTCAAAGTGTATATATGGACATCATTGATAAAAAAAATTAAGTGAAGGAGAAATCACTTTCCACTTGTGGGCTGACCTTTTCCTTTCTATAGAGGAGAGCCTAATGTTTCTTTTGTTGTTTAGTCATCTGAGGATCCATGACCTCATTTGGATTTTTTTTGGCAAAGATATTGGAGTGGTTTGCCATTTCCTTCTCCAGCTCATTTTACAGATGAGGAAATTGAGACCAGGAGGGTTAGGTGACCTCCCTAGGGTCACACAACTAGGAAGAGACTGACTCTGGGTTTGTTTTACTGGTTCCAGACCCATCACTCTATCCATTGCACAGCATAATTGCCTGATATATTTCTATATTGACTTCTTATTTTTTAAGGATTGATTATCATAGGATCAGAGATACAGAGATGGGAGGGACCTTAGAGATCACTAAGACCAATCTGCTCATTTTGTAGAAGAGGAAATTGAGACTAATAGTGGTGAAGTGATTTGCTCAAGGCCAAACAAAAAATAAATGTCAGAGCTTGGTTTAAAATCCAGGTTCTCTGAGAGCAATCTTATAATGGCACTGAGTGATAGTGTGTGTGTGTGTGTGTGTGTGTGTGTGTATTTTTGAAGGAGTTACATACCCACTGATGTAAGACATGAAATTATTTTCTCCTTAACCAGAGGCTGTTGGTTTCTTTAACAAGCACAAATTATTATTCTGGCTTTTGCAGTAGAGGTAATGTGTGTACTTTTTTCCCCCCTGATTTTTCTTTACTACACTCTCCATATTACATTACAGACCATCAGGTACATCCTTAGTGGCATCTACCTACACTTTAATCTCACCAATCATTATTCTAGGTCATTTAATATTATCATCTTTGTGACATTTTAAAAATGCATTGTCATTAGGCCATTTATTTGGTATAACAGTACTGAGGTGGATTCTGTTGTTGGCCATTATTAAATGTACTTTATGTTCTTCATATGTAATTCCTGATGCTTTTTGGGAAGATATCCTCCCTTGTTACCAAATTTATCCCGAGTTTTTGCAATTGGGGCCAAGTTTGTATAAAAGGCACAGGAAGGAAGAAGGAACACTTTTCCCTTAGTGCTGGGCATTAAGCAACTAATTTCTAATCCTTTTCTCCCCCCATGTTGGCCCAATTGACCAGCAATGCCCACTTGAAAAGGCAGATAAGACCCTTATGATGGTAACTCTCCTAATGTGGAACTTCTTGCTTTTTCAAAACAAGCCTGGTGCAAAGTCCAGAGAGCCTGACTTTTCTGGCAGAGGGCACCCTGCCAGATGGAGTGGCTCTGGGGACCCCTCCATCACCTTTCCTCCCTTTGGCTCAGGTATCTGTGTCAGGGTTGCTATTTCTTGAATTTTAACCTTGCCGGCTGGCTCTGATTAGAATCCACACCCTCCTTCTGTATGACTAAGGAATCTTTTCTCCATAAGTCATTCATCCTCTGTGCAGGTGGATTTTATGATTTCTGCCTTCCAAGGCTCACGTCGTTTTGTTTGACAGCTCATCCTGACTCAGAATCAGGGTTGGCAGCTTTCCATGCACATCTGCAACAATGCGGGCTGAGGCACTTTGGAAGCAGATAGGCAGAAGGCTATCTCTCTTGGACTCTTTGGGCACAGACACTGGCACCGGGGAAGTACAAGTTTATGGCTAGCTCTGAGCCTTCAGTTTTTATGTCCTAGACCTTTGAGCCTCTAAACCTAGGCGGATAGGAAGGCGCCTCTCTTGTTGGAGAGCCCATGTCCTCAGGAGATTCTTACATGGGGGTGACCTGTAAATTGCTCTCTTGGAGGTAATCTTTGAACTGCCATAATTTTTTTGTCTCAGGGATCATGCCTGATAGGAATGGGATGCTGTATGCTCACCCCTCCAAGTGCAGAAGGAAAAATAAAGTCCTTCCTCAGTTCATTGCCTTACTTCAGTCTGAACTAGAGATTGACTGGACAAGAGGGGAAACTCTGACCTCTGCATAAAGGCCTGGGGAGAAAGGAGAGAAGACCCATAAAAGGGAACAGGGTGCCCAGTGTCAGAGCCATATCCTGATTGATTGGGTAAAGGTGTCTTTGTAATATTGGTTTTTTTTTTATCTCTAAGTACTCGTTTTAGCCTTGGGCTGTTGGGATGGAATTAGAAGAAAGGGTGATAAGTAAAATAATATGAAATAGGATTCTGGGTTTATTCCAAGAGAGTATATCTAGGGTAGGTAAGTGGAATGGATTTTGTGAGAGATCAGTACTTTAAAGGGATTATTAACTCTTACTTTTAAAAATATTTAATTTAGAATATTTTTCCATGGTTACATGATTCATATTCTTTCCTTCCTCTTCTCCCTCTCCTCTCCCATAGCCAATGAACAATTTAACAGGATTTTACATGTATCATTGATCAAGATCTATTTCCATATTATTAATATATGCAGTAGAGTGATCATTTAGTCTACATCCCCAATCATATCCCTATTGAACAATGTGATCAAGAAAATGTTTTTCTTCTGTGTTTCTGTTCTCACAGTTCTTTCTCTGGGTGTGGATAGCGTTCTTTCTCATAAGTCCTTCAGAATTGTCCTGGATCATAGCATTGCTGCTAGTAGAGAAGCTTATTACGTTTGATTGTGCCATAATGTATCAGTCTCTGTGTACAATGTTCTCCTGGTTCTGCTCCTTTCGCTCTGCATCAATTCCTGGCGGTTGTTCCAGTTCACATGGAATTCCTCCAGTTTATTATTCCTTTTAGAAAAATTGCATTCCATTTCCCCAGATACCACAATTTGTTTAGCCATTCCTCAATCGAAGGGCCTCCCCTCATTTTCTAATTTTTTGCCACCACAAAGAGTGTGGCTATAAATATTTTTGTATACATATTTTTCCTTATGTCTTTTGAGTACAAACCCAGCAGTGCTATGGCTGGATCAAAGGGCAGACAATGATAATTAACTCCTTTTAAAAATCCAAAATTTATGATGAATTATGTCAAAAATACAAAATTATGTCAAATGAATTGTCAAAAATATATATATGAGTGGCAGCTGAGAAGCACAGACTTGGAGTTGGGGGGATCTGGGTTCAAATTTGTGACCCGGGGCTAGTCACTTAAACTGGATTGCCTAGCCTTTATAATTCTTCTGCCTTGGAACCAATACTTAGTCTTGATTCTCAGGCAAAAGGTAAGGGTTAATAAAATATAGGTGATTTGATTCTTAGAGGAGGCTTATCAAAGATGGAAGGAGAAAAGGATTCTAGTTCTTTTTGGTTCTTTGTAATAGTTTCTGGATTTGAAGGCTTTTCTCATGACTAAAGTTCTTACCTTGCACTTAAATTACTTGTTGAAAGATGTGTAATTTCCTCTCTGTTGATGCCTCTTCCATTTAGTTTCTATATGTCTTAGAAGGGTTTTCATGTATCACTTTGATTAAAAAAAGAAAAAATTCAGCTCTGTTGACCTGCCTTTATAAAATATAGCTCCGTCAATCTTTGGTAGACATGTAAACCTTCTGTTTTACTAGGATCTACTTGCTTTCTATGGACTTGTTCTTTAAGAACCCAGAGTCACTCGCTGGCTATAGTCAATCAGTAAATATTTATAATGTACCTACTATGGACAAGGCACTGTGCTAAGTCCTGGGAATACTACTACCTACTCACAAGGCACTTACATGTCAATGGGGAAGACAAAGCCTTATAAAATAGATATATGTTATTTGTTAACTTTGTATTTGTTATATGTGTGTATGTATATGTACATACACACACAAAGTAGTTTGGGCTGAGAACATTAGCAGCTGTGTGTGGGGGAATCGGGAAAGGCTTCATGAAGAAGGAAGTGACTGAGCTGCATCTTACAGAAGAGAGGGACTTTCTGAGGGGCAGCTGAGGAGAAAGTGAATTCCAGGTTTGGAGGACTTCAGATCAGGAAACACTACCAATATTTAGAAATCTTCACAATTGATCCAACCATTCTGGAAGACAATTTGGAACTATGTCCGAAGGGCTTTAAAAGACTGTCCTTTGATCCAGCCATACCATTGCTGAGTTTGTACCTAAAAGAGATAATAAGGAAAAATATGTGTACAAAAATATTTCTAGCTACACTTTTTGTGGTGACAAAAACTTGGAAAATGAGGGGATACCCTTCGATTGGGGAATGGCTGAACAAATTGTGGTATATGTTGGTGATGGAATACTATTGTGCTCAAAGGAATAATAAACTGGAGGAATTCCATGGGGATTGGAAACAACCTCCAGGAAGTGATGCAGAGCGAGAGGAGCAGAACCAGGAGAACATTGTACACAGAGACTGAGACACTGTGGCACAATCAAATGTAATGGACTTCTCTACTAGCAGCAAAGCAATGATCCAGAACAATTCTAAGGGACTTATGAGAGAGAACGCTATCCATATCCAGAGGAAGAACTGTGGGAACAGAAACACAGAAGAAAAACATTTTCTTGATCACATGGTTCAATGGAGATATGATTGGGGATGTATACTCTAAACAATTACCTTAGTGCAAACATTAATATGAAAATAGGCTTGCATGTAAAACCCAGTGGAATTGCTCATCAACTTTAGGAGTGGGGAGGGAATAGGGGAAGGAAAGAACATGAATCATGTAACCATGGAACAATATTCTAAATTAATTAAATACATAAATTTAAAGAAAAAATAAAATAAAAATTAGAATCCTCAAACTATTTTTCTTTTCTTTCTTTTTTTAGAACACTTTCTATCTTAGAATTGCTACTAAGTATCAATTCCAAGGCAGAAGAACCTTAAAGACTAGGCATTTGGGGTTAAATGACTTGCTTAGGGTAGGGCAGCTAGGAAGTGTCTGAGTTCATATTTTGAATCCAAAACCTCCTCCCTCCAGGCCTGGCTCTCTATCCTTTGAGGCACCTAGTTGCCTCTTGGACCATTTTTCCATATAAAGTAAATATGGTTTAAAATATATTTAGTTATCTTAATTGGGACTTAACTATTGAGTGCTTTTAGCCAATTTATGCAAACATTTTCTTAATTTAAGTTTCTAAAAATCTCCTATGTTTGTTTATATTGCAGCAGAAGAAGTGGTTTAAGGGATGTTATCTTATAAAAATGACTGGAAGAGTTGGCTAGTCATGTATTCAGAACAAGGAATAACCAGTAGAGAGCTATTGTGCTCTCTTGGCATTCACAGAAAGACAGGAGATCTGGAGGAAAGTCCCTAGCCAATGGGTGGGCCCCCTATGGAGGATTAATGGGAATACTTGGACAAGAACCTCAAAGGATAAAAAAAGCATGGATAGAAATGAGCTTCAGACATGGAAGAGGACCCAGATCTAGAATGATGTCCAAGAAACTTAGCAACTATCAACAAAAGCAAATTCAAGTACATAAAGGAATTTTTAAAAAGGTCATATATAAAATTATAACTCTTGTTATTTAAGATTTCTAAAGCTATCCTAAATTTGATAGACACTTTAAAAAGGGCCTTTTTCTTCCTTTGTCTTCTGAGCACTTTCTATTTTTTTTCCTGGCTTTTGATGCTGTTACCATTATTTAACATATATTGAACATAAAGGATAGCACCTGATCTGTGATTTGAGGGGCATAGGGAACACTTAGATGAGAAAAATCCCTTTATCAATTTAGATCAATACCTTTTCTATAACAGAGTATTTGAGTGGTGAAATGATTTGTCAGAGGATGGATCAAAGGTCTGTCTTTGAAGCTGGTTCTGAATCCACTACCTCACACTGTCTGTCACTTAAATGTAATAAGATTATTGTGCTATAAGAAGTGATGACTAGAAGGAATTTGGAGAAGCTTAGAAAGATGTGTATGAGTTGGAGATGGAACTTTGTGGCTTTTTTAACCACATGTATTAGTCTGATTTGGCTTTATTCACTCTTTACGTAGTGTATTTTTCATTTCCTTATTTGTGTATGTGTTTTCCTCCCAATAGAATGTAAGTTTCTTGAGTGTAGTTATGTTTATATTTTAAAAATTATATAGTCTTTATATTCCCAAAGTCTAGAACAATGTCATTTATCTAGTAGGTGTTTAATAAATGATGTTTCAGAGAACTGAATTATAATATAAAACTTACTATTTAAATGTGATCCTCACCAGCCTGGAGAGAATGAAGTGGATTCCTTTTTGGGATTGAAAAGGAGACTGTGGGCAGTAAAAGGCAAGGACTAGGGCCAGGTACAGTTGGAAGCAAATGGTGGAGTACATTTTAATTCAAGTTTATATGAGTGTATACATTTTTAATAGAGAAAATTCTGTTCCTTATTGTACATTAGATATTTATTATACAAGTCAAGTTACACTTCTTAAGATAGATAGCTTGATGTAGTGGAAAGAGGAAGGCAGAGTAAGTATCTCCACCAGTTTTTTTCTTCTGCTGTGACTTATGGACCTCTGTAAAATGAAGGCATTAGATTAGCTGATGTGTAAGGTTTTTGTTTTCCTTTAAATCTATGATGTATTATTGAGTAGAGGCCCAAAGCTTCTGGTGGGCAATGAATAATATGTAGGGGGTCCAGTTTTTACATATGATTGGGGAAGGACGTTTCGTTTCTAACTGTTCTCTTGGGCTCACGAAAACCTTGATCTTGCCCTAGCTGGCAGGGAGAATAGGTGAGTTATTCTGTTTGACTTTGTAATCTGTTCTTTATGAATAAATATCGCCTATTTTTGCTGTCAAACCGAAGACACCCTCACAAGCTTCCATTGCTCCTTGTTTGGTTAAGTTGCCACCGCCACCATGGGAGCCTTGGGGAGGAGGCGATAGTCCCCCTCCAGTGAGATCTTTCTTCTTTTCCCATTTCCTAGAGGACTCCCTCTCTGTACACAGTCGGCGGTGGTACAGCGTACTTATTGATTTTTATGGTACACAAACTATTGTATCACGGAGTGAGGGACCTTCGGGCACACACTCTACAGAAAAGGTAGGTTACATGCAGCGGTATTTTCGAGCCAACATAAACAGTTCTGTGCTCATTGTTCAGTTTTCATTGTGAGCATTTACTCTTCACAAATGTTTGAGTGCTACAAACCAGGGCTTGATTGACTGCTTTGGCGATTGTCTAGAGTTAAAGTAGTGGAGGTTGAGCTTAAGAGTCTGGTGTGCATTCCTATCCCTCCTGCCTCCCCAAGAGCTGGTGGTTAAATATTTAGGAGTACAACCCTGGTTACATGTCTATAATCTTACACTGTTGGGCTCAACCTGAATGTCAGTGCTAGAGGGGAACTTAGAACTAGCCCAGGGGTTCTTAATGAAATTAATATTTATAAAAGCATTTAGTATAGAGCACATAGTATTTGGTACATCAATACTTATTTCCTTCACCCCATTCTTAACCTTGGATCCACAGACCCATAAGGACTCTTAGGATCAATTTCAGGGAGGTTATGATCTTGGTTGGGGAAAAAAGTGACATCTTTATTTTAATTAACTGTACTCACAATTTCTTCCAGTTATCAGTGTAGAGTACAAAATTATTTTTGAAAAGGGTTTCATAGGCTTTGTGAGACTGTTGAAGGAGTCGGACAGAAAAAAGATGAAGAACCTGTGATCTAGTCCAATTCTCTCCACTAAGACAGAATATGAATTGACCAATGTCACAGAGCAGCTTCCTAGCCAGTGTTTTTCATTATAGCCATGTTGTCTCCCTGTTTAACTCGAATAAGAATGTTGTTTCCCATTCTCTTCCAGAGATTCCTTTTTTTTCTCTTAGTTTTCATTTATCCCTATTCCCACTTTGTGACATGTGCTATAGATTGTCAACCCCGGGCCTGAAGGGAGCAAGAAGGCAGCGGCATGTGTTTGTGAGTGTGCTTGATAATAGCTAGCAAGAAAATAAAGAGGAACCAGAATAAAAATCTGTCCCTGACTTCCTAAAAACAGCAAATGATCACAATTTCAAATGTATCCTAAGAAGTCAAAGTAGTCTAAGGAAGTAGTCTAAAATATAATGGACTTACTATGAAATATATAGTTCACCCTAAAAACTACATGGTTGAAAAATAGGCTCAGTGGTGGTCCTATGGATGTCTTTTGACTTTAGAAAACCACAAATTAACATTATCTTTATTGTATTTTAATTTTGCTTAAACATTTCCCAATTACATTGTGATCTGCTTCAGAGGCATCTTTGGGGCTTGTGTTGTACATATCTGAATAGCCTCTTGGCTTTGGAAATCATTGTGAGAGCTCTCTTGATCCTTCCTTCTTTATCTCTCTCTCTGTCTCCTTCTCTCCCTCCCTCTCTGTCTCTTTCTCTCTCTTTGCCTCTCCCCCTTCCCCCCTCACTCTATCTCCCTTGTTCTCTCCTACATGTCTATTACTATCATTATATGTAGATATAATTGTATTTGAGTAGACCAGTCCTGAGGTCAGGAAGACTCCTCTTCCTGAATTCAAATTTGACCTTAGTTACTAGCTATGTGACTGTGGTTAAGGTTAAATCACTTAACCCCAGGTTTGCCTCAGTTTCCTCATCTGTAAAATGAGCCAGAGAAGGAAATGGCAAACCACTCCAATATCTTTGCTAAGAAAACCCCAATGGGGTCATGAAGTGTCAGACATGACTGAAATGATTGATCAACAAAGACAACTGTATTTGACAGCTATAGCTATATCTCTGGATCTACATCTCTATCGATGCCCTATATCCATGAATATATATCTGCAAAAGTTATCTGCTGAGTGGATCATCCACAGTCATTTGAAACTCTCAAAGTGGCTTTTCCTTGTCATTTACCTGTGCTGCTGGTTAATGTGTGCTTAAAAAATAAAAAATGACTCTAGTATTAGCCTAAGCAAAGTGTAACTAGAGAGGCAAATCTGCATGAAAAATCAATACAGTGCATCCCAGAGTCAAACATAATTGATTTTTGGATGACTGATGGTTTGAAATTATCTTTTATTGCTTCCTTCTACCTTATTTAAAGCTGATTCTTGCCAGAGAAGGTCTTAGAACTCTCTCTTGGATGTTATTTAATAATTATACTACTTTGTGTTTCTGAATCCTTTTAATTTCCTCAATGTGTTATCCAAGCTATTATTTTCTTTTGCTAATATTAGTATTTAATATTTATATGACACTTTTACATTTTGCAAAGCATTTTTTCTCAGTGTCCTAGGAGGTAGGCATGGCTTCTTATTATCCCATTTTATAGAGGAAGAGACTAAGCCTGAGATGTCAAATCACTTACCCAAAGCCACAAGACAAGTTGGTTATGGAACCAAGAATAAGACCTGTATCCCCTTCTTTTATTACTACTCCTATTCTGCTATGCCACTCTCTCTGAAGTGGAAATTTTGTATGCTTGAATTATGAAACTGATATTGATGACTTTATAGTCCATGACACTTAACCTAAATAGGGGAACAGGGGTATTGGGTAGCCAAAATAATTTATTTTTAGCCTTGGAATGCTATTTCATGCTAATTTTGTTCAAATATAAGCATGTCTGTTTTTCCCTGAGATTTACAACATCTTTAAAAGTGATGAAATTTGTGAAAACTTAAAAGGAGTTAGAGACTTGATTTAATGAAAGGCATATCAGATTGGGAGTCAGAATTGAGTCCAAAAATTGTGACTGCCAGACAAAATCTACAAGCCAGGTTTGAACATTTATTTTGTGATAGGCACTGTTTTAAGTAATATGGATACAAATTAATAGGACACCCTTTATTGCTGGCTTCTGGTCTTCTTTACAAAATAAATATACAGTGATGGGTGTGAGGTGCTTTAGCAGCATCATTTTGGAAGCTGTGTGTGGTAGAAGGATCAGAGAGGAAAGAGACAGGATACAGGGAGGAGACCCATTAGGAGACTGTCTTTTCAGTTGCATTGCTGGCAAGATGGTGGATTAGTCACTTTCTCCAGATTCATTTAACTCTATTTTAAAAAAAAATTCTCCACATGTGGAATGATTATAGTTGAATTCATGAGATAAAAAAGACAGAACCCTGGCAAGGTAAAATCCTCATGAGTTAATGCCAGATAACTCTTTAATTCCAAAGGAACTCATTCAGCAGCCAATCCTCCCTCCCCTCACCCCCACCCCCATGGGTCTGTGGCAGAGATACTACCTGCCTGGTGTCTGGGGCCCTTGCAAGAGAGACCTTCAAGTTATTTGCTTTTCCCCACTTCACCACAATAAGCATCTGATACTCTCATCTGCCATATAAAGAGAGGATAGAAACCTGCTGCCTTTTGGCTGGAGACCAGCCTGAAATACTTTTCTTTCTTCCCCCATCCAGTCATGCCCAAAAGACCAACAGATGCTGGTCCAACTCACCAAGAGAAGGAAAGTAAGCAACTTAAGAGACAAATTAGGGATGGAGAGGTGGACAGGGTGCAAGACTAATCTTGGCTTGAAAGAGGGTATTGAAACTTAGTAGGGGCCATTCTTGATTCATAGAAGTTAATGTGGTCAGGAACCTAGGCTGGTGAATCCTATATGTCCTAATGGGAGGAGATTTAGTAAGCCATATTTTACACTACAAAAATATTAAAGTAGATAAAAATATCTATAAAGGCAAAAAAATCAATGTTAAAACATCTACATAGGACATAAAAGCCTCATAGTCAAATGCAGAAAAGCAGAAAAATAATGAATCTTTTTCAGATCAAATTGGTTTAAAAATTATATTTAACAAAGGACTGTTGAAAAAGACTAAAATTAATTAGAAACAATAACCTTATATTAAAGAATGAATTAAAGATCAAATCAAAGAAACAGTAAAAAATTTCATTAAAGAAAATGACAGTCATCCCCCAGGTGACAAATGGTTAAAGGATATGAACAAGCAATTTTCAAGTAAAATGAAAGCTATCAATAATCATAAGATAAAATGTTCCAAATCAATCTTGATTAGAGAAATGCAAAGTAAAAAAAAAACTCTGAGGGTACCACCTCACACCAATCAGATTGACCAATATGATAGTAGAGGAAAGTGATAAATGTTGATGGGAATGTGGCAAAATTGGGACACTAATGCATTGTGGTGGAGTTGTGACCTGATCCAAACATTCTGGAGAGCAATTGGGAACTATGCCCCAAAGGCCATAAACCCTTTGAGCCTGAAATACCTCTATTGGGTCTGTATTCCAAAAAGATATTAAAAGGGGAAAGAATCTACTTTTACAAAAATGTTAACAGCAGCTCTTTGGGGAATGACTGAATAAATTGTGGTATAAGTTGGTGAGGGAATACTATTGTGCTTAAGAAATAAGCAGGATGACTTCAGAAAAAGCTGGAAAGATATGCATGAACTGATGCAGAGCGAAATAAGCAGAACCAGGAGATCACTGTACACATGAACAGCAATATTGCACAGTGACCAACTGTGAAACACTTCACTACTGTCAGCAGTGCAGTGATTTAGGACAATTCTGAAGAACTTGTGGTAAGGAATGCTATCTACCTCAAGAAAGAACTGTTGGAGTCAGATGCAGATCAAAGCATAGTATCTTTCACATCAGTTTATTTACAGTTTTACTTTGGTGTTTTGGTTTTGTATGAGTGTGCTCTTACAACAATGACCAATATGGAGGTGTGTTTTGCATTATAATACATGTAAAACCCAGATAAATTTGCTTATTAATTTGGGAGGAGGGAAATGAGGGTGGGATAAGGTTTGGAGTTTATAATCTTTGGAAAACTTAGGTTGAAAATTATTATTACATGTAATTGGGGAAATAAAACAAACCAAAGAGAATGATAGGAAGGAAGCAACATGCCAAAGCAGGAGTTAAAGGAAAATGTACATCTTTAAAAGCTTATATTAGGAAAAAAAGGGAGATCAATGAGTTAAGTACATAGCTAAAATAACTAGAAAAAGAACAAATTAAAAATCCCTAATTAAACACCAAATTGGAAATCCTGAAAATCAAGGGCAAGATGAATAAAATTGAAAGTAAGAAAACCATTGAACTAAATATAAGCCTAAGAACTTGTTTTATTTAAAAAAAAACTCAACAAAATCAATAAACTATTGGTTAATTTGATCAAAAAGAAGAAAATCAAATTATCAATATCAAAAATGAAAAGGATAAATTCAGAACCACTGAAGAGGAAATTAAAGCAAATACTGGGAGTTATTTTGCACAATTATATGTCAGTATATCTAACAGCCCAAGAAAAACAGATGAATATTTTTAATTGCTCAGATTAACAGGAAAGGAAAGAGAATACTTAAGAGTCCCATCTCAGAAAAAGTTGAATGAGACATCAATGAACTCCTTAAGAAAAAAGTCCCAGAGCCAGATGAATTCACAAATGAATTCTACCAAACATTTAAAGAACAATGAATTCCAGTACTATATAAACTATTTGGAATACTAGCTAAGGCAGTCTACCAGATTCCTTTGATACAAATAGGGTGCTGATACCTATACCAGGAATAGAAAAAAATAGAGAAAGAAAACTATAGACCAATTTCCCTAATGAATATTGATGCAAATTTAAATAATAAGGGGAATTATATCAACATTTCACAAAGATCATACACTATGACCAGGTGGATTTGAACAGGAATGCAGGAATGGTTCAATATTAGGAAAACGTATCAGCATAATCAGCCATGTCAGTACCAAATCCAACAGAAATCCTCCGATTCAATAGACGCAGAAAAAGTTTTTGATAAAATTCATTACCCATTCTTATTTAAAAACATTAGAGAACATTGGAATAAATGGGTTGTTCTTCAGAACAGCTAGAAATAGAGGAATCCTATTTAATCCTATTTAAAATAACAATAGACAATATAAAATACCTGGGAGTCCACCTGCCTAGACAAACCCAGGCACTATATGATCACAACTACAAAATATTTTTCACACAGATCTAAACAATTAGAAAAAATTAGAAAAAAATTAATTACTCATGGATAGACTGAGTGATAGAATAAAAATGAAAATTCCACCTAGTTTAATTTACTTATTCAGTGATACACCAACCAAACTACCCAAAAAGTATTTCATAGAGCTAAGAAAAACTAAAGATATTCATCTGGAGGAATAAAAAGCCAAGAATATCGGAGGAATTAATGGAAAAAAATGAAGGAAAGTGGTTTAGCTGTGCCAGATCTCAAACTGTATTTATAAAGCTGCAACCATTAAAAACAATCTGATATTGGCTAAGAAAAAGAGTAGTGGATCATTGGAATAGGTTTTAGGCACTCATTATATAGTTGTAAATGATCATAGAAACCTAGTGTTTGGCAAAGGGGAAGACTCAAGCTTTTGGAAGAACTCATCATATGACAAAATCTGCTGGGTGTAAAAGGAAATTCTTGGTTCTCTTTGTCTATTCTCAATTTGCACTTGTGAAAAGGGAATCTTTTGTTCTCTTTGCCTAGTTGGAGTTGACACTTTAGAATAATAATAACTTCAATACCCTCATTTAGTACCTCACTAGACTGAAGACTGGATTAACTCTCCTTTTGAATTAATCAACAAAAGCAAATACACCCATACTTAACCCTGAAGTAAGGGAAGTATACAACTCTTACTCCTAGGAGGAGAGTTAACACCTTTAGAGGTACCAAGCCAGCAAGATACTTAGAAGAACTCCACCCTTTTTTCTAACTCAAATAGCCAGAAACTTTTGAATTCTTTTAAGAGTTCACACACTCAGAAATGTGTGATTCAAAAGGTGTGAATCCTAGGAGGAGAGTTGATACCTTCAGAGGATGAGTGGTATGACAATTGTGGAAACTGTGATTGGCCCCTGTGAAGAGGGGCAGGGATAGGAAATCATAAAAGCCACAAAATCCTTGGACTGACATGTGGTGAAGTTGGATCTTGTGGAGAGTGTCTCCTGGAGATAATCTTAGAGGAAACCTCATTGGAGATTGCAGCATGGATCCTGACTTTAACTTAGACTGACTCTTGGACTACTTGGTTGAGTGAGTGAAAAGGCTGATTCCCTTCCTAGTTTCCTAAGAGACTAGCTTCCATCTTGGAGGAGGCCACGTGATTACTCACTGCTGACCCTCTATAGGTATTTTCTCTAACCTCTTTCATATTTCTCTACTTTGTTTCCCCTCTATTTTAGTAAATAAACTGCATCCAACCATTAAATTTAGCCTTTACATGGAAAAAATGTAAAGTATGACAGAAATCAGGCACAGACCAACCCCTCACACTATAAACCAAAATAAAGTCAAAATCATAAATAATTTAGGAATAAAGGGTGAAACCATAAATAAATTAGAAGAGCATAGAATAGTTTACCTTTCAAATCTATGGATAAGAGAAGAATTTATGTGCAAACAAGACAGAGCACATCATGAACTGTAAAATAGATTACTTTGACTCTATCAAAATGTTTTTGCACAAACAAAATCAATACAACAAAGATTAGAAGGGAGAGAAACTGGGAAAAAATTATAGCGAGTGTCTGCTATTTCTTAAATATATAGATAATTTAATCAAATTTATAAGAATACAAAGCATTCCCCAATTGACAAGTGATTAAAGGATATGAGCTAGCAATTCTCAGATGAAATTAAAACTATCTTTAGTCATATGAAAAAATGATCCAAATCATTATTAATTAGAGAAATGCAAATGAAAACTGCCAAGGTACTACCTCACACCTATCAGAATGACTAATATGATAAAAAAGGAAAATGATAAATGTTGGAGGGGATGTGGAAAAATCAGGACACTAAATACACTTGGGGGAGCTATGAACTGATCTAATTATTCTGGAGAGCTATTTGGAACCATGCCCAAAGGAACATAAAACCGTGCATAGCCTTTGACCCAGCAATATCACTGTATCCCAAAGACAGCAAAGATAGGGGAAAAGAATTTACTTGTACAAAAATATTTCAAGCAACTCTTTGTGATTGTAAAGTACTGGAAATGGAAGGGATGTCCATCAGTTGGGAAATGGTTGAAGAAGTTGCGCTATATGCTTTTTAATGGAATACTACTGTGTCCTAAGAAATGACAAAATGATCATGAAAAAACCTGGAAAGATTTATATGGAGCAATTCAAAGTGAAGTGAGAAGAACCAGGAGAATGTTGTACACGGCAACAACAATAACGTCTGATGATCCATCATGAATGACTCAATATTATCATCAATACAAGGATCCAGGACAACTCCAAAGGACTCATGATGGAAAGGGCTATTCACTGCTATAGAAGGAACTGAGAAAGTCTGAATGAAGATTGAAGTATGTCGTTCTTCACTTTATTTCCACCATTAATTTTTCTCTAGTGTAAATGATGTGTCTCCTTCCATAACATGATGAACTCAGAAATATGTAGTGTATAATAACACATATACAGTCTAACACACATAAACACAAATTCTGCACCAATCAAAGGTATTGAACCTGAAGATAGGATAGTCAGAAATAACTTAAGAATTGTGTTTCCGAGAAGAAATTGATCAATAAGAGTTAAAAAAAAAGTAATACTGAACACTATCATGCTGAAAATAATGAAACTACCCAAAACTTTTATGTATAGAAACAAAGCAACAGTTGGAAAAAAAATCCACATGTAGCCTCCTGGACCACCTTATCCCCTCTGCTTCAGACTTGAAAACATATCCTAGTTAAACTTAATTATATTAAATAAGAATTAAAATTAATTATAATTATAATATAAATTATTTATTATAATTATATGCATAATTATAATATAAAAATAAATTAATTATTATAAACTACAGACCATATTTCTGCAAGTGGACAAGAGAAAAGCCTTCAAATAGGAAAGGAAATTAAAATGTAATGGAGATCTGGCACATACATAGACTGCATCAGCCTACACAGATGATATCTTTCCATGGGAAGGTGCTGGTGTGATGGCTTCCAAGAAAATCATGATGTATAAGAGGAGTTCATTGGAGGGATTGTGGAGCATTCTGTATCTGGTTCTGGTTGACTAGCCCTAGTTGAGTGGAACCTTTTCAATTAGCCATATAGTTGGAACTGTTTGCATCTTGGTCTGAACTAGCTTTCCTTCTTCACCTTTTTATCTTCAGGTGTACTTCAGGATTGTGATGGTATCTGTTCAGAGATGCTGCTGCTTGGTGAAAGGCCTTGGGCCTATGGCCCTCTAGCAATGGGCCTTTTTGTTCTAGGTGTAAGGAGTGGGGTCTCCTACTTGGCTGGAAGAGTGAGTCATAGGAATCCAGAAGTCAGAATCCAAGGTGGGCTCATTGTTGCTAAATGAGGACTGATATCCCAAGGAGTAAGGGATAATATTGGTGAGGAATTTTTGGGACTCCAGGCCAGCAAAAGTACTCACTTAACAGCTATGCTACAGAATCTGGATGCCAACTTGGTTATATTATGCTATATTATGAAGCTAATTCTTTACTCCCCCGTGTCTTTCCTGGCTGAGGTGATATAGGAGGGACTATGCTCTCAAGGTGTTGGGGGAAATGTTTGTACATTTGTTTTTGCTCTATCTTTGAAGTTTAAATTATCTTATAAAAGGCAATTGTTACCAAGTTAAATGGAACCATTGGGGGCAGCTGGGTGGCTTGGTAGATTGAGAGTCTAGGTTCAAATCTGGCCTCAGACTGTGTGGTCCTGGGCAAGTCACTTAACTCCCATTACCCAACCCTTACCTTCTGCCTTGGACCTAATTCTTAGTATTGATTCTAAGATGGAAGTTAAGGGTTAAAAAAAAAATGGGACTGTGGTACTTCTCAGTAGGTCAGTGTGGGGTGAGAAAACAGCCAACAAAAAAATGACACCTATAAACTCCTCAGGTTATCTTAGCACCCAGAGGGAGAAATGTAGCCTTTTCTGGTGGAGAAAGCATGAGCCCTATCTGGTTACATAATTAACTTAAGATTATTCTTTAGCCTTAAGAATCATAGAAGGGAATGGAATAATAGGTTCCAAAAAGTAAAGGAGCCCAAATTCTAACTTATAATGTAGGGATAATGATAATATGTTGGAATGTTGGAACAATAATAATAATGTTGGAAAAATAAGACTAGCTTATTAATGAAAAAGGTTGCTACTTAGAAAAAAAGAAACTATATAGGCATTCCTGCAAAAAAGTGCAGAATATTTGATTTGCAACATTTCAAACAATAGAAACACAAATATGTAAACAAGTACTATGAGCAAGCAAAGAATAATTAAGGAAATCAATGATCCCATATTTAAAGGTTATTTCAAGAGAGAAGAAGCTAGTGTACTGAGAGGTGATGGGCACTGAAGTGGGATGGTGGCCTTGTTTTTGGAGAGAAGATATTAGAGTTAAGGGATGTTGAGGATATACAATTGACAATTCTAAATAAGTGATTCTATCAGGGAAATCAGAGTCAAGGATGGATTCCTAGGTTATAAATCTGGGTGATTTAACAGTAATAATAGCAGTCATGATAGCATTTATATAGCACTTGAAGGCTTGTGAAGCACTTTGCATTTATTATCTCATTTGATCTTCACAAAACCCTTTATGGTTGGTGCTATTATTATCCTTATTTTATAGATAAGGAAACTGAAGGTGAAAGTGATTAAGTGGTTTACCCAGGATTATCCTGCTTCATTTGAGGGAGTTTTGAACTCAGATCTTTTGACTGCAAGCCCAGCACTATTTTCTGACCATTTAGTTTTCTTGAAGAGTGATGGGTTTAGAGGGATAAAGATAATTAGTTTCCTTTTTAGATATTTGAGTTTAAGTCCCTACCTGAATGACTTTGAGCAAGTTATTTAATCCTGTTGGGGCTTGGTTTATTAATCTATAAAATGAATGAGTATATCTAATCAATAGAGGTTCTTAGTTTTGTGTTGGTTTTTTTTTTTTGCATCATGTACCCATTTGGCCACCTGGTGTAGCTTGTGGATCTCAGAATAATGTTTTTAAGTAATTAAAGGAAATGCTAAATTTTTAGTTACAGGTTATTGAAAATAAGATGCAATTTTTACCCTATTTCTGTTCATGGATTCCTGGTTAAAAACTTCTGGTGGAGATGAACTTGAGGACCCTTCCCATGTTTAATTCTATGATCCTCTAAACTTGTACAATGCCTCTATCCTGTCCTTCTCTCTAATTCAATTTCTCTGATTATGCTTTTTGTTAAACAGCAAATGATATTCATATACTTTAATGCCCTTTAGCAATCCAGATCTTAACCAATATGTGCCCATTTTGTGACACATTTGTGGCTACCTTGAGATCAGTTCTGACAATTCTGGGGACCTTCTTATAGATCTCTTGATATTGTGGTTACCAATGGAAAAATTTCCCTTCATTTTCTTCTTTGACAGCATCAATAAAAGAACTTGGGATAAAAATTATGGAGCAAGATTTTCCTTAAGAAATTAAAAAAAAATTCTCAGTGTGCATCATCTGTAGGGTATCTACCCTTTTTGTTGAGTCCTTTTTTCACTGGTGTCTGACTCTTTGTGACTCCCTTTGTGGGTTTTCGTGGCAAAAGTACTGGAGTGGTTTGTCATTTCCTTCTTCAGTTCATTTTATAGATGGGGAATCTGAGGCCAACAAAGTCAAGTGACCTGGTCAAGGTCATCCAGCTAGTAAGTGTGTGAGGCTAGATTTAAACTTGGGAAGATGAGTTTTCCTGGTTTCAGGCTTGGCACTCTTTCCATGGCTGCCCCTCTAGCCTGTGCTCCTTAAACTGGAAGCAGAGTGCTTAGAATTAAGGAAGGGTGTGGAATGAGGAGAGAAGGAAGAACTTTTAATTAGATTTGGGTATCATTACCTTCATGTTGTCCGCAACCTATGGTCCACCCTTTCTCTGGCTTTAAAAATCACTTCCTGACAAAGTTTCTCCATTAGATTCCTGGTCCTAGTCTGCCACTTTGCCAAGGTTTTCTTTTCTTCTTTAGATAAGTTCAGTGGACAAGACTGACCTTTGACTGTGGAGGCCTCAGGGTAGGATCTGAAAGCCAATAATATGCATTTTCTTTTTGGAGAATAAGAATGAAGGATGAAAATCAGGATAGTGCTAAAACATGGCGAGCTTTATTAGAATTCTTGCCTGGTTATCATTTGTTCTATCTGCAATATTAGTTTTCAATTAAATAGCTAACCTAGTGAGAACTTTGGTTTATAAGAGGCTGTCCTTTTTATCCACGGAGAAATTTAATTGGGAATTAGAGTATGTCTTCATAATCAACCAATAAACATTTATTGAATAGCTACTATGTTCTAGGATCTGTGCTAAGGCCTGGGGTTACAAAAAAAGGCAAAAGACAGCCCTTATCCTCAAGGAGTTTACAATCTAATGCTATCCCCTAAAACCTTCTAGACAAAATCTAGGGAAGTAAAAAATTTGGTTCAAATGATACATATAAAACCCAGTGGAATTGCTCGTTGGCTCCAGGAGGGGGGGAAGAAAGAGGGGAGGGAAAGATAATAGATCATGTAACCGTGGAAAAATATTCTAAATTAATTAAATAAAAATGAAAAAAAATTTTGGTTCAGTATTTCAAATTTTCTGGTCTAAGAGGTTGAGGGGATGGGGGTGGGGGAAGAAAATTATTAAATGTCCAGGAGAACTACCATTAATAACTTTAATCTTATACAAATCGGATTGAGGCAAGGGAATGTGGGCAATGGACTCAAATCCTCACTCCCCTGATAAGAACAGAAGCCTGGAAAGTGTTCACAGCCTTGATTGTATAGGCCCTACTTATTAGATCTGCCAAGTGAAATGTGCTACTGCCTTTGTGATGTCACCAGTGACAACAACAACATTGACAGAAGGAATTCTACTGAGTTAAGAATCAGTCAGTCATGTGGCAAACGTCCATGGGGCAACCAGGCTTATTTCTCTGAGGCAAGCAATTTAATTAATAGTTTGTTTGGTTAAATATAATAGCCTGGTATCCTCTGTTAGGAGGAGGTTCTTGGGAAGGAACTCAGGAACTCACAGGGCAAGTTTTCTCAAAGCAGGGCCAGATTCTGTAGAGATCTAGTGAGATCAGAGCAACTTTGGGCAAGTAGGTTTGTGTTAGTTCGTGGATTAATGTTGGCACTAACTTTGGCCATTCCTCCTCAAAATGAGAGTGAGGAGAGGGCAAATAGTCTGTGTAAAAAGGGGTGGTGACAGTGGAATTGCTTGTCAGCTCCGTGAGGGAGGAGGGAAGAGGGAAAGAGAGAACATGAATCATGTAACCATAAAAAAATTTTAAAAATAAAATTATATTAAAAAATAAAATAAAAGGGTGGTGAGGAAGAGTATGTCCCAAAAGAATATAGAGGAGCCATTCGTGATCTCTTCCTTCATAGGGGCTTTTTTCCAAATGCAAAAAAGTACTCAATTTATGCTGGAATGAAAGAAAGGAATTATGCATTTTTTTTTTTGAAGGAGTGAGTTTGCCAGAGTGGGTGAATGGGATGAAATACAATTTTGAGGAAATATAGCATTAATTTCCTTTTAAAACTGAGATCCAAAAATTATTTCCCCTCTAGCACTATTAAAAAGTAACCATGCTATTTATCTAATGTGTATGGCAAATGCAATTTTAAAAATTATTTAATACTCCATATACAGAGGGGAAAACAGATAAAAGGACCTGAATCCCTTTTATGCTTTCCTGGAGAGTGTTCTGTGTATTAGGTCGGGTGGGGAAGTGAGGAATATCTTATTCCTCAGTTCAGGACTGAAAGTTTGAAATTATTTATGTACCCTTTATCTCTCATTAGTTCAACTGTGAGCTCCCTGTGGGGTTCAGACAGAATGGTGCAATGGTAAGGAATCTGAGGACAGAGTTTGAATCCTGCCTTTTCTGCTTCTTGGGACAAGTCACTTCTCTGGACCTCTAATTATTTGTGAAATGAAGGCTCTGGGGTTGGTGATTTCCTAATATCTCCCAGGATATGGATATGGTTAGCTGAAGTAAGCTCTATGCAAGAAATGCAGGCAGCCCTCTTCCATTGTTATGGAATCTCTTTGTAATGGAGCTAGGAATAATACTTTCTTTAAGGTCCTGGCTTTCTATTCATTGAACCACCTAGGAGCCCCATTTAATACTTTCAATCACTTACATATGGTCTAGTGAGCAACAATAAATATTAAATGTCCAAGATTTGTTAGATACTAAAGAAGGAGGTGTGAGAGGAAGAAAAAAAGAATCTTTGGCAAAATTTTTATTTGAAGGTCCCCCCCTCCCCTTCATTTGTGTATTTTAAAATGTCAAAATCATAGATTTAGGGCAGGAAGGTCCCTTTAAAAAATAAGGAAACTGCAGGCAAGAGAAGTAAAATAAATTGCCCAAGATCACACAGGCAACAAGTAAAATGTTGGGATAGAATATATTTTACTGGAGAGCAAATTAAAACTTGTGTAATCACGGCACTTTTAGTTTGTACACAGATATATAATATTTTAAACATTACAATTTTAAATTTAAAATAATATTTAAAAATAACTATGTGCATAGTTATCCAGAAGTAGAGAAGTGAAATTCATGAACCTAAACTCAAAAAAGAGTTTTTAAAAAGATATAGTAGGGAAGAAGTAAATTTTGAATAATTGGAAGTTATTTCGTTGAAATTATTGCAACTGTATCATACTTCTAAAAGCATGAAATGGGTCTAGTTGCCTTCTAGACAAGGAAAGGACTCACCTTGAAAGTTGGGAAAAGTCCAGGAAAGCTATCTACTAGCCTCTGGGAACTAGCTTTGGGAGGATCAAGGAATTCTTTTCTTAGCCTCCCCGCCCCTTTCCTTTCAGTTTTTGATCTTTGTAGTCTCACTTTTGGGAATGTAAGCAGAGTGTGTGTGTGTGTGACTCTCCTGCTAGAGTCTGTGGGCCTTGACAGGAAAATGAGAATTCTCTAAACCACTGAGCTTTGTTGAGTTTGCAAGAGAAAAGGAAGCCTTAAGATCTTTGGCCAAGTGACATCTAAATCGTGCAAGTGTCTAGGTTGCAAGGGGCTGGTGAGCTGTGGAACAAATGCTGAAGGAATAGGATGCCATTCTTTACCAACTTTAAGAGTCACGGGAGAAATTAGGCTGGACAAATTTGTGTAGTAGTTTTTTTTTTTTAAATTAAGAATTAGCCTCTATCGTGGTTAAAGTGAGTTTGAATTACAATTTCCAACTGATCATGTTGTTAGTCTTAACTTTTTCATTTCATATTTTTTTTCATACGTTTTAATTAGTTTTTATTTTTCACAGTTGCTTCTTACTTTTTGGATTTTCCTGGTAAAATCTTAACTTTGTTTCTGCTTGTTTCTTACTCTCTTAATAGATTAAGAAATGGCATTTCATAAGGCAGTAAAAGGGACAGCTCTGGTTGGAGGAGGTGCACTTGCCACTGTGCTAGGCCTCTCTCAGTTTGCTCATTACAGAAGGAAGCAAGTAAGTAATTATACATTTGCTGATTAAAATATGAAACTTAAGTCTGTTAAAGTACTGTATATGGGGAGTGTGTAAGCTAATGGGTTTGTTTAGAAATTACTGTCAAGGGCTTCTCAGTTTGATTTGGAAGCATTAATTTAGAGTACTGTATTAATGATGCTTCAGGTCTATGTGCTTTTTTTTTTTAAAGATATGAAAGCCATCATCAGAAAGCATTTTAATATTGAGGTTTTGTTTGAGCTCTCTTGCTTGAAAAGACCTCTTCATTTAGAAGTGCCAGAGATTTTTCTTTTGGATCTTGTCTAGATTGCATAAATATTCTTATTTTCCCTATATTTGACCTCGTGAGAGGGGAGAAGATTGGGGAAAATAAAAGGTTCCCAAAGGGTCACAATCAAAAACCTGATTTCTCTTCTTAGGCCCATGTACTTTTATTTTGTACTTAATTGTTTGTAGGCAAATAGAGGCTGCTTCAGGGGTATGAAAATTATAAAGATTTTCCTGTGCCATTTTTGTTTTAAAAATTGTTCTTGTCATTGCTTTTTTTGCTATCAACTTGTTCTTTTTGGTAATCCATGGTAACCAGATAATGCAAAACTATGAGGAGATGTACCTGTTGTAATCTCAAGTCATGGAGCAGTTATGGGCCTGATTACTTCACTGCTTTGCCTTCCATTCTCCTGAGGGGTTAGTGCTAGACTCTTCTCCCTGTTCTGATATTATTTGAATTAGCTGGATTCAAAGTTTTGAAGGCCAGTGCTACATTTTCCCACTGTTAGTCAACTGGGATATAACTAGATTTTGGAGACTCAAATAAATAAATCTCGATGACTACTTGTGCATTATCTTTTTTGGAGTGCTAATCAGATGAAAGATGAACCACTTGATGTTTATCATTTATGCCCTCTGCCTTGGGCTTGCATCTGGGAACCCTATATTATATCTTCTTGTAACTTTGTGAAATTTTTAAAATTTCATTTTCATTTATTCATTTTTAATTTTTTTAACTTAGTGAATTTTTGCTTCTTGATGGTATGATGTAGTGCAATCACACATGCTGCTTATAATCCTTAGACCTGAAGAGCAGTAATTATGATAATAATAGCTGATATTTATATAGGTGGTTAAGGTTTGCAAAGCACTTTACATACATTATCTCATTTAATCCTCATGACAAATCTGAGAAGTAAGTATGCTACAGGGGTTGCTATCAACTACACTCTAGTCTCAAGGAAACCAAAGTCAATGATCAATGACTTTTTCTTTTTCTTGAAGTCATAGAACTAGTAAATCTTAAATGCTGAATTTGGACCTAGCTCTCTTCTGACACCTGAGTCTAGAGGTTTTTTTCACTTCTGCATACTTCTCTGCAATCAAAATCATTACTGATGGAGCACTTTAAGGTTTGCAAAGTGCTTTTTAAAAAAAAATCTAGTTTCATTTACAATTCATCAGGATCAAAGGAATCCTTTGGAAGAGATACACCTGACACTATCTTTATTTTACTGCTGAGGAAACTGAGTCTAAGTGATATTAAATTACTTGAATCCAGGTCTACTTGATCATGTTTCTTGCCCTTTTCCCTCTATAGTAGGGGTTTTTCATTGAGGGTCCATATACAACTTCTTTTTGGTGGTTGGTTTTTTTGTTGTTAACTTTTAGTAGAATTGATTTCCTTTGTAATTTTTTAATTTTATTATATGCATCCAAAAACATGATTCTGAGAAAGGGTTCATAGCCTTCACCAAATTAGCAAAGGGATCCATGACACAGAATAGGTTCCCTATGCTCTACTGACCCACAAGGGCATGCTACTAAACAGCAAATACCTACTTGTCTAAAGTCCCTTAACTGGCTGGTTATGAATTACTGAATATCTGACATTAGATCCTTTATGATTGGTCCATGTGATTCCAAAATGTGGTTGGTCCTTAGGGTTTTATGGCGGTTTAAATTCTGAAATTTATAAGCATATCCCCAAATGAATTTTCCCCGAGCAAGCTTATTGCAGGCATTTCATTAAGATGTGATGGCCTTGCCAACCACTGATCCTGATTGATGCATTGTTTCTTTTTAAATGTCACCTTACTTCTGCAAAAGTAAGATTGAAAGGAAGCTATTCCTTCTCTAAGCTATTTAAAAAATGGAGCCCTCATAGGGATATGGGGACTATGGGGTTGGTTTATTCCTGCCCTCCTTACTAGTGATAGGTGAAATGATACTCGAAAATGCCAATGCCAAAGGTCATGATATCTAGTATCATGAACTAGTACTAAATCTGAACACAGGATATATGTATCCTAGCCACACCAAGTACACTCTAGTTTTTTCTAAGCTTGCAATTTAACTTCCTGCCAAGGAAATTAAATACGATTTCATATTTTGCTTTGCTGGATTTTCAGTCATGAATAGGATATGTGTAGAAGAGTAGGATAAATTAAAAGCACCCTTCTTAATCAAAATGTTAAAACTCAAGTGAGCAAGATAGAACCAAAGGTAGATATTGATACAGCCTTTCCCTAAAATAAAGACCAAACACACTTTCCCCACCTATTTTTTGTGGGAGGGGTATACTTTCTTTTCCAAGGCAGTCTTAAATTCCAAAGGTAAATAAGCTGCTCATCCTACTAACAAACAGTCTACATAGCAGCAGATGTAGGTAATTCATATCCATGAGCTAATGGGTTCATTTGAAGAAAAGCATGGCCAAAAAGCCATATAACTGTCATGTAAAAGGGCATTTCTTTGTGATTATTTCTGTCCCTTTTAGCTATTCCCATAAATGCACAATTTGGATACAGGATGGAATCTAGCCAAAGGGCTTGACACAGAAGAGGACAAGCCATTCATGCCATTGATACAAACTGGCCATGGGCATCCCTTAGCCAAACTGTCCTTTCTCAGCATATAGCTGCCAATCAGATATGTACTAGGGCAAAGACCTTTCTGACTTCACGATCCAGGAAAGCATTTGCCCCACATGCATGGTAATTGACTACACATTGTGGAAGCAGAGGCTATTTACTCAGCCATGTTTTTCATTGTACCACATGTTGATGCTAGAAGAGAATTCTGTATTTTGTGTTAATCATACAATCATTCAATTTCAGCAACAACAGCTTAATTCCCCCTCCTCCCACCCCCATTTCCTGAACTGACTTCTGTCAAGAATTCTCTAGTTTTAAGAGAAAAGTTAATTATTCTAAACATGACTTTGTTGGAATGTTTGGGTCCGGTGGACCTCACTTTTCTGACCATGTCTGTTGGGATTCTGGCCATTTTATCTCTTTCTGCCCTGAAATAGGACTGATTGTCTTTAATATACTATTGATTTATCCCAGCATAGTGCTTCAACAAATTGAATAGAAATATTTATCAAACATGTAGTAATAGTGTGTTCAAGTAATTTATGGTAGATGCTGGGTGTACACCCGAGTTGGGGTAAAATATGACATTTCAAAAGATAAACATATCACAAGGTAGAGAGTTTTGGGAGGCAAAGGAGAGATCCAGAAAAAGGTTCTAAAAATTTGAAGAGGAAAAAATACCTTTTTTCTTTTTTTTGGTGAGGGAGAGAGTAGAGAATCGGGGAAGGTGCTGGATGGAGCAGTGCTTTAGAGGAAGAGAATGATTTCAATAAGGAGAGACAATGAAGAAGAACATGCCAGCTATAGGAATGGCTTATAGGAATGTGCAAAAGCAGGAGATAGAATATTAGTCTAGGGAAGCTTTTGGTTTTCCAGTTTGTTAGGAAGGTAGAGCACACAAAGGGCAGTGATATGAAATAAAACCAGAAGGATATGGTGGAACCAGATTGGCAACTTAAATGCCAGGTAAAGGAAGTCTTTTATCTTAGAGGAGTTTAGGAGTATTTCATCCAAGAGAAACAGGAAACCATTGAATGTTTTCCTGCAAGGGGAATGACATCTTCAAGATATATGCCTTAGGATGTTTATTTGGTCATCTGTATAAAAGGCAGATTGGAGAAGGAGGATATTGGAGACCAGGAGATCAGTTACTCAGAGGTAATTATGGCCCAAATTAGTGTCAGTGTGAAAAAAGATAGGAGGACTGGTATGAGAGACAGTATAGAAGCAAAATTGATAGAACTCAGTATGGAATTGGGAATAAAGAAAAGGGAACAGCCAAGGATGGCTTTGAAGTTATAAGTCTGGGTAGATGATGGTGCCTCAACAGAAATCAGGCAATTAATGGAGGTAACTTTGGAAGGTGGTTGTGAAAATATGATTAGTTTAATTTTGGATATGTTGATTTTGAAAAAAACAAAACAAAACTCGTGTCTTAGTAACAACTCTTAAGACAGAAGGGCAAGGGCTAGTCAAATGGGATTAAGTGACTTGCCCATGGTCACACAGCTGGAATGTGTTTGAGGTTATATTTAAAACCCAGATTCTCCTGACCTGTATCTTTATCCATTGTCCCACCTAGCTGCCCTAAATATGTTGATTTTTCAAGATGCCTATTGAACATCAAATTTGAGTTATAATATTGGAGTGGGATTAGAATTTAAGTAATAGTTTAAGGTGAGATGCATGGATTTGGGAATCATTTAAGTAATAGTAATGAATAAACCCATGGGAGCATATCTAATCATGGAGGAAGACAGTATAATGTAAGATTATATGTATAGCGATAGATGAGTCACCTGCTGAGGGAAAAGGGGGCATGAGAGTAATTTTGGGAAAGCCATGGTGTTTGAAGTTCGATTTGAGATGAATAAAAGCATTGTGATCTAGCAGTGAGTTCCACATTGAGCATAAATAACATACATTTCTAGAGAATAGCAGAGATCATACATGGTAGTGGTCACCCATGGTGCAGGTTCACCAGGGTGTGAATATTGAAATGACAGAGAGGGGTGATAGACTCAAGAGGATCGAACAGTTGAAACTTTTAACTTTAATAGTCAAGCCTGAACAGGGGGAATGAGACCAGAGTAGGGTTAACAAGTTGAACAAATAAGGAGGTATTGAAAGACCAGAAGATATGGTGAGGATAATGGAATGGGATATTAGTGAAAGGAAGGGAGGGAAATTTCAGAGTTCTAGATCTTGGAAGTGTATCAGGTTTGGATGATGACCACCTTTGGGGGTGGTTGAAATAGGGCGAAGACAAAGGTCATGGGAGTTGCAATTGAATGGGAAGGCCAGCACATTCAAAGATTTTGAAGATAGCGTTCCAAAAGTTTAGGTTGGCCAGAAGTTAAGTAAACTAATTTTACCTTACAAATAATGTTGTAAAATGAAGTCTAGACTTCTAGGTTAGTATACAAAAGTATATTTATTAGCGTGACTTTGGGCCAGACTTGAACCTTCTTGGACCTCAGTTCCCTCATATTTAAAGTGAGGAGGTTGGACTACATGTCTTTTGAGATGCCTTCCAGAATATATGAATCTACAATGTTACCAAGCTATTTGGCATGATATTAAAAATGGAAGAAATGATCTTGTGCTAATACTTGTAATTAAAATTGAAAGTTAGATTATTTTATTTATACTCAGTGCTGGGGCTTGAGGACAAGCAGGTTTAATTAGAGGGGGATTAGGTGGTAGATGGAGACTTTTGTAGAGAGTTTTAAGAGGTCTTCTGAACTTTGTCAAGAGCTTTAGAATGTGATAGCCTTGCTTCTTAGGTCTAATTTCCCTTCAAAACTTTTTGCTTTTCTTTGATTCAGATTTATCTCTAGCACTAATTTTACATCTATCAGCAATGATTAAGGTTGTTTGAGGGACTCTCAAATGGAATGAAGAGTGGGAGATGAATTTCCCTGAGGTAACCAGGCAAGGATTGAAAGAAAAAGGAAAAGAAAATGGAATTAAAGAAAATATGGGTAATTCTTGAGAAGAGTTATTGACTAAGATGGCCTTAACTAAGCTGTGAGAGGTGAAAGACTAAGGAAAAAGAAATAGTACTTATGTGGAAAAATATCTGGCAGGGTGGGGGAAGAGATGAACTAGTGACTCTGGGCACCTTGAATTCTGTCCATTGATTCTGTCTTACCTTAGAATGGGTAGGGAAGTCTGTAATTTGGCACTGAGGGAAGTTTGAGAGTAGTTTTTTTGGTAACTTGTTCATGAGAACAATCCCCAAAATCTGAAATAATTTTAGAATTCATTCTATTAGGTCATTTGATAGAGAGAGCTGGAAAGAGGAGTGGCTCCCTTCCCAAGTCTGTGTGAGGTTACAGAGTTCAGACAAGGCTTTAAGGACATATGCCTCACTGGCCTCAAGGAGGTTTGAGATATAAATTGTCAGGTAAATCAATCTATTTTGAGGAAATTAAAATATAAGGTTTGGTTGGACCCCACACTAGATCTGAGGGGACCTATCAGAAGCACTGGGTGGGATCTAAGTATTCCTTACAACCATCTGGCTTCCCTGGAGCATCTCTCAGTTCTAGAGTCAGCTTTTTGAATTAGACAATATAAAATTAGCCTCATAAAGCTAGGTTCAGACAATTTGACAACTGAAAAATAATAATCCACATAATTTGTGGAATACCTTTATGTATAGGCTCTTAAGAGAGTCTTCTGTTGAATCATAGATCATAGATTTAAACCTGGAAAGGATCTTAGAGATATCCTATTGGAACCCCCTTATTACATTAGGACCCCCGTGGGTAAAAGTAATTGGCCCAAGATCCCACTGTAAGTGGGAAGGCCATGCTTAGGTCCTCTCACTCCACATCCCTGTATTGATTGCTTGATGAATGCAACCATAGTAACATTTCTTCAGTGATATTTGGAGTATCATTGTCTTCAGGATTCCCCTGTGAGCTCTGTATTCAGGTGATTTAAGAAAGCTGCCCAATTGTCCATTCAGGAAACTCGATGTGTCTGAAAAGCACATTTTAACCAAATTTAATATTGTCAATCTCTGGCTGCCTTGCACCATGACCTAATTATACTTCTTCTCCTGAGATGCAACCTCATCTTTACCTTTATTACTATTGTCCAAAGCCAAATGTTTCATGGTGGAAATGTCATTGTGTGGTGTAAGGTGTAGATATTGAGTCAGACCCAGTGTTCCAGTCTGAAATACACTTCTAACTCATTAGCCATGTGATCTTGGGCAAACACATCTCCGAGCTTCAATTTTTCCATCTGTCAAATGAAGGGGTTGGAGGAGATAATCTTTTAGGTTCCTTTTAGTTCTAAAATTTTATGATTTTATGACTATACACCAACTTTGCTAGTCATGCATGCCTGCATTTGGGCAGTCAGAGCATGGTGGCTCCTCCATAGTGAAACAGTTGGAGGTAATTTCCAGAGCCCTGTTGGCGAGGTGGAAGACTGGACAACCAGAATTGGGAGTTCTTTGATAACTTACTGGTTTCAGGGCTACAGTGGATGATGGTCATTGAGTGGTCTTGATCTGAATGGATAAGTTTGTAGGATATTATTGGTATACATTCCTTCATTAGTGGATCACAGGGAGATGAGCCAGATATCATATAATAATGTTCCCTTTAATTTCTTTAAATGTTTGGCTAAATAATAGTGTTGCTTTATGACAATTAGGTACATGATGAATGTTGTTTTATGTTTAAATCACTTAGAACCAAGGTAATTTGATGCCTATTTAATGATATATATACCTACTGTATGTCTATGGGGGGGATGGTAAGAAGTTTGCCTAAATGACTATAATTACCATTACTTTTTAGCCAAATTAAACATTTTATTTGGTCTCTGGGGAAAAGAGGATATCAAGAAACTCTCAGAGGATTCACTGAAGACTCTAGGATCTATGATTCAAAGGATCCCTAATGGCTTGGCTTTACTACAGTGGTGAGCTGGCAAATGTTTAACACGTGTTTATGTTTAATTTATATTATTAATAACTTCTCTATTACTTTTTAAAGTCTGGACAATAAAAAACCCAATAAATCAAACCCTCATTTGTAGTATTTGCCAATATATGAGGTGTAAATGACAACACTGAAAATTTAATAATTGGCTTTTGAGAGCTGGTGTGAACAGGCTCCATCATAGCCCTGCTTGATACTTCTATTTGAGGACAAGATATCTGTGGTAGGAACAATGAAGTTGGCCTAGTTTTCCCTTAAAAGTTATTGGAACCATCCTCAAGACTCAATTGGTTTGAGGGGACTAAGGCTTGGGCTTCTTGGTGACCCAAGTACAAAAGCCAGCCCATGAGGTGGGAGTTGCTTTCTCCTAGCCTTGACCATTCATGATATCAGCATGACCACACAGAGGCAGGGAAGTTCTGCCCAGCAGAATCAGGGCTGTGTCCTTGCTCCTTGTCCCTTGCCACGATATCCCGAAGTAGACCTGGAGTTAACAGTTCCAGGGGCTTTAAGCATTCATTTCATTCCAATTTTGAACCACCAGCACCATCACAACCTGAAATAGGCCTGACCTACCATAGTTGGTGATAATTGCCTCAATTGAATTGTAGTAAATTAGTGGTTCTTGTGGTTAGGCGTGTGTGTATTGGAGGAGGTCTGGATGGAGGAATCAGAGGCTCTGGTGAAAAGAAGAAAAGGCAAGTGAGCCTTCTCACTGGGATTCTCATTGACCCTAATGAAGGATTAGTCAGGTAGATGCTAAATGAGATTGATGTGGGAGATAAAAATAAAGCTGATTATTGTTAATGGTAGTAGAAAAGCTGGGTTGCCAGCATGAGTAAAATGAAAGCAAATTATTTCTTTTTCAATCCGAAACTGTGAGGTCTTAATTTTTTTTTAAGATTGATGCCCTAAAGGCAGATGGGGCTGCTGATGGATTTAGTTAACAACAAAAGTGAAAGGAGCAGTGGGGATGGGGTTAAGGACTAAAAGTCTATGGGCAAGTATCATCCCAGAACCAGGAAAATATATTGAGACCCTTTGAGGTCAGGACTGTGAGGAACATAAGACAATGGGAATGGATATGAAGATGAAAACTGGGAATCTACTCCCATAGTAAGAGCTTATCTAAGGGTGCTTATCCCCATAGGGACAGCCCAGGGTAGTCAATTGGTCAGCATTTATTTAGAGCTGGCTGTATGCCAGGTACTGATCCAAGCACTTAGGATAGAAGGAAAACAAAAGACAATTCTTGCCCTTGAGGTCATTTTGCTGGTGGGAAGACAGACTTTATCATCAACAAATTGAAGAGGTTGTAGCAGAAGTTTAAATAGCAACCTGATATGTGATTAGAACTGTGGTTTGTGAGGTTGTGGTCCAATAGGAGCTACCTGGAGTTTCTTCTTGCTACAGAGTACCATAAGCTTGGGGAGCTCATAGATAACTTTTAAAGTCAGTGAAATCTTTTAGACACTTTATTCCTTTTTAGCTGACAAAGGTGGGTAATTGCATATGCCTGGCCCCATACAAATGTTGAATACAGTTCCTTGATAAGGGGGAGGGAGTAAAATTCCTTAAAGAGTGGGATCTGTCAGAGTAGCTCTATTGTCAACCATTGGCTCAACGGCATATGGCATATATCATTCCTCTTCCAAACATCATCGTTTTGCCAGTTACCTAGGTTTGCAACCTTAGAGTCATCCTGGACTTCTCCCTTCCCCCTCACCACTGTGACATGGAAATCACATTAAAAGACTTATGTATATTAATTTAAGGTCGCCAAGGAATTCAGCTATGTAATTCCTAAATGAAAACTCAAGTCAGCAGTCAACCTTTTATGGAGTTTTTAATTACTAACAGGAGGAAGAAAGGTATTAGAGGGAGAGAGAGAGAGAGAGAGAGAGAGAGAGAGAGAGAGAGAGGGAAAGAGAAAGGGGAGAGAAGGGAATAGGGCTTAAATACCCCCTCTGCAAAGAAAAGAGATCAGTCCCTATCACTCATGTGACCAAAATGGAGAAACAGTCTCAGGGCCTCCACTCCAAGCACCCAGGCTCCAACAACCTCCTTTCCTTCACCCAGGAAGTCCCCAGACTCCTCGGCTGTCCTCTACCTCACTTCCTCTGTCTCCCCTGTGGCTCTAGCTTAACTCAGGACCGCCCAGAAGTCTGTCCCCTTTGCACATGTCTGTTGAAGGTCATATTCTCAAATAATTAAATCTTGAGCTTTGCTGCAGCCCTTCCTAAATCCTGTTACCCTGAGTAGGGTGGAGATTGTAGTTTCCAAGACCTGATTCTGTCATTCCAAGTATCTCCATTGTTATTGATCAGGAAATAGCCAGATCCCATCCTCTAAAGAATAGTTTGAACAGGGTTGAGTAGTTTTGAAATTCACACCACCCATATGACTATAAATTATAAATGTATATGTAGTCTCCCTCAATAGAATGTAAGTTTCTTGAGAGGAGACTGTTAATTTTTGTTCCTTTGTATCCAGGGTACCTGAACCTGTGCCCAGCACATAGCTAAGATTTAATAAATTCATATTAATTGCTTAGTTCCCTAAGATACCCTTCTTTGAGACAAAATAGACCTTGAGGTTACAAGGTCGGCTTGGCTTCAGGTGGAACAACAGAAATTAAAGCTTAAGCTAGAGTAGGACCCTCCCCTTTGCTATGGGCATTGTCCTTTCATTTAATTTTTTTAAATTCTATTTTTTTCAATAAGCATCTACTCTTCTTCCTCAACAATACTCCATTTTTTATAAGGTCTTTGATTACTTATACTTACCTTTCAATACTTGCCTCCCCTTCATAGTGGTGGTCACTGAATCTTGTGTGATACTGACTAGTTTTTCAGGCTGAATGTTTTCTTAATAGCTATTTGGGGTTTTTACTGTTTGACCTGGAAACTCTGGATTTTGACTATTTATGACATCTTTTAGAGTTTTCATTTTGGAGTTTCTTTCAGGATAACTGATGGATTATTTCTGTTTTCACTTTGCCATCTGGTTCTAAGAGAGCTGGGCAATTTTCTTTCCTGGATATATTGAAGCTTTGATATGCAATTTACTATCTTTCATGACTTCTTAAAATATAATATGTAGGTTCTTTCTCTTTTTTCATGGCTTTCAGGAAATATGATTCCTTTTTTTAGATCAATGATTCTTAATTTATCTCTCCTTGATCTCTTTTCCATATATTTTATTTTCTATATTAGATAACTTAATTTTCTTTTTTTTTACTTTGTTTTAATGATTATTGTTATCTCATAAAGTAACTAACATGAGTTTAGTCTACTGTAATTTGGGGGAGAGGGAGAGGAATATTCTTGAAATGGCTACAAATAAAAAATATTTATCCTTTATCCCTGTGTAAATCCATTCTGTTTCCACAGTGAAATTAATTATCAAACATTTATTAGGTACCAACTATGTTCTAGTCACTGTGGTAGAAACTGAGGATCTAAATCGAAAGGATGAACCAATTCTTATTCTCAGGGCTTTTATAGAGTGGTCAGAAAAGTGGTAGAGCAAGGTAAGGTTGTATAATTCTTAGACTTGTTTTCAAATGTTAATTTAGTTGATTATCTTGATGTATGATCCAGTGATAGAGAAGGAGAAAGCAGACGCCATCAATATTGAATTCTTTCCTATATATAAAACCATAGGGGACAGTATAGAAGGATGACTCATAGATTCTACTCTGGAATAGTAAAAGGAGTAGGGGAAGTTGTGGCTTTGTGGTATGTACCCAGAGTTAACAAGATACATTAATTTCATGGGGCATTTGGTCATCATCTTATTTTAAATATTAATGGTAAATGTGAGCAAATGGACACCATGAACATAGTTGTGGTTTGTGGTTCAACATCCTTTCCAGAGACGGTCAAAATAGAATCTTGCTATATATTGGCTTAAATGCAAAGGTGGGCATGGGGTGATATTTGGAGGGTGGTAATGAAAATTCTGTTGAAAAATATGAGAGGGGGCAGGTAGGTGACTCTGAATTGAAAGCTGGACATCTTAGGTTTAATTCTAGCCTCAGATATTTCTTTGTGGTATGACCCTGGGCAAGTCACTTAATCCTCATTGCCTAGCCCTTACCTCCCTTCTACTTTGGAACCAAAACGTAGTATTGATTCTAAGGCAGAAAGCAAGAGTTTACAAAAGAAAAGAAAAATATGAGAGACTAGTTCCCTATATTTAGAGGTATTTATACAATGTTAGTAACTTTTAGTAATAGATATGCATCATAGGTAAATAAAATTCACAGAAAATTTTATAAACCAAATTTCAGCCAGTAATTTAGCTCCTTGTCTCATCTAAAAACTTTTAGTCTTGGCAGTTAAAAAGGGAAGAATGAAATAGAAAAAAAATAATAGAAAAGGTGTGCTATTTGAATAATTTGCATTTTACCTTTCTAATCCATTCATTTATGAAAATGTTGATGCTCTGGAAGTTTATCTGCCAGTACACAAAAGCTGAGGCTAAGAGCCACAAGTAGTGTAATTATTCTAAGATAGTTAAAATTTGCTATGTTGGTTCTGTTTTATGACCTCTGAATGGAAGTTACTCATACTTTTCATACAACTGTGACCTACTTTAAAAAAATCTGATAGTGTATGAAAATGTAGCTGTTGAAGCCAAATGAGTTCAGGGTCAATAGCATAAATAAAAAGATGCACTGCAATTTCTTTATAATTTATTTTTTCTCATATAGTTAAATGGTTGCAAATTGATTATTATCTCCTTAACAGGTGTTTAGGATGGGATAGAATTGAAAAACTGGAACCTAAAGTATTATGATCCCTTGCTAATTGAAGAACAACAAAAATGAAGATAAAGGAACTTGCAAGTAGTTTATTTGGCTACTTAACTCAAATCCTTCCTTTTGCATGAGGCTTTTCTAGATCTTCTCAGTTGTTAAGGGCTTCCCACTCTGAGATTATTTTCCATTTACTTTAAATATCCCTGGCTATTTACATGTTGTCTCCCCACATTAGAATGTAAGCTTCTTAATAACAAGAGACAGTTTTTGCCTCTTTTTGAATATCCCAAGAATGCAGTCTGTTTGGCACATAGAAAATAATAATTGTTGATGGATTGCCTAAATCAATAAGAAGATAATAACATTATAGAATTCTATATTTATGGAATTTTCAGGACTATATACTAGTGAATGAATGAAAAACATTGAAATGTTTACTATACCCTAGGCACTGTGCTTAGTAGTAGAGAAACAATAAATATATGTATATGTATACATCTACCTGTACACACATATATGTAGACACATATTTATGTGTGAGTCTATAAATACATATGTGTAATGCATATATACATATAAGCATACACACTATATCATACCTTATAACATACACATATATCATATACATCATATCATATAGAACAAATGTATACATGGTAAAATATATGCTCTTATAAAACATGTATACTATTAAGGAACTTTTAAGATATTAAAGGTTAGTAGAAGGGAGATCCTTGTTCCCAATCACTGGAAATAGTAAAACAGATGGAGGACGACTTATCGAACATATTATAGAAGAGTTAAGGTGTATTCTCCCCAAGAGGAGCACTAAGAACTAAGGGAGTCAGGAAAGGATTATTATTGTAGGAGGTAGCATTAAACCGATTCTTAAAGGATGCCAAGAATTTTCTAAGTGGAGGAGGCGAGAAGAAAACAAAAACTAAAAGCAGGCTCTGCCCTCAATAAGCTTCTACTTTGTGAATGTTCTCTTCAAGAATAGAGTTGGGAAGCATTTGACTGGTGAGCACCAATAAACCACAAAGAACATGAAGTTAGATCACTGGTCAGGAATCAACTAACTACTCGTGTAGGAATTATTTCTGAATCAGTTGGGTAAAGAGAGTCAGACTTGTTGGAACACAAATAAAAACGGATCCTAAATTAGAATCTATATATTAAGTAACATCTTAGGAACTGAAGATCCAAATACAAAGACTGAAACAATCCCTCCCTATAGTCAGAATAAAAGTGAGTATATTAGTGTAACAACTATAAAATGAATCAAGGTTATTTAGTTATACATATTGTATTTTAAAAATTTTCCATGGTTACATGATTCATACTTTCTCCCCCCAGTTGATAAGCAATTCCACTGGATTATACATATATATATATATATATATATATATAAATAAAATATTATATATTTTTGTATTTATTCAAATAATCACTTGAACCCATTTCCATATTATTCATTTTAATCAAGGTTATTTAAATGAACTTTGTTTCCTCAGCTTCTTTCTTTACCCTTTCCATTTTGAATATCATTTTCCTTGACAAAAGATAGGAACAAAAATAGTTTTTATCTGTTTGTTGTTTTGGCATTACAGTATCTGTTCCCAAAGATGTGTTAAGTCTCTACTATCTTTTAGGCACTATGTGAAGTCCTGGTATACAACTACAAAAAATGAAACAATTTCTAGACTCAGAGTTCACAGTCTAATAGTACAAAGTAGTATCTCTCTTTCTTGTTTTTTTTTTTGTCTACAGATAACTTACAAAGTTTTATTCTCTTCCAGGATACCTACTTGACATTCTATTTGTGTAGCTGAATACCTTTCATTTTTTGGTTTAGGCAAATGAAACATTTTTAAAAGTTTTTCTTTGCCATATGTCTCAAAACTTAATAAAAAATTAGCAAGCTTAGTAGGAGTTTCTAGTGTATATGGGTCTGAAATTGTATAAAGCCTCAGTATTAATGCAGAAGGAAATTATCGGGAACTGTGTTTACTTTGGAGTTAACAAGTTGCTTTAACTTTTTGAATCATTTCAGCTTATCAGATTTTTATCTCTGAGTAAGTAGTTTTCCATCACAGAAGTATTTTTCACATAGACAGCATGTGTAAAATATTGCATTTCTATGAATGTCTGTCCCAACTAAAATCCCATTTTCTACAAGAGGCCTTTCCTAATCCCTCTTAATTCTAGTGCCTTCCCTCTTTTAATTATTTCCTTTTTATACTGTATATAGTTTGTACATATTTATTTTCTTCCCCATTAGATTATGAGTTTCTTGAGGGCAAGGGACTGTCTTTTATCTCTTTTTACATCTCCAGTAATTAGCGTAATGCCCAGCACAGTCCTTAATATATGTTTAGTGATTGACTTATTTCATAATGTTCAATGAAATCTCTATGCTAGGAACTATGTAAAAAATGGAATATGAATTAAGGACTGTTAGTGAAGTGGTCTTTATCTCTGTCACACCTGATCTCCCAAATAGCATTTACCACCAACATTCTGTTCAGCATTAAGGACACAATTGTGCATAGACTATATTGACCATGACATATTTAAAAGCCTCTCTATATGCATGTAGAATTGTCTTTTAAAATTTTTATCTGCAAATAATCAGGCAGGTCCTCTGTGACCAACTGAAGTGTCAATGCACATTAGAAGAAGCTTATAGGTATACAAGTTTCAAGTATTGTAGGATTTTCACATGACAAGGGATCTTAAATGTTTAGGTACAACTTTCTATTTTATAAATAAGAAAACAAGGCTCTAAGGAAGTTAAGAGATTTGGGGCTCAGATTCTCCAACTCTAAATCCATTGTTATTTGTACTATACTATATCCAATCAAGTTATTTCTGCTGAGCAGGTAAAGCCATAAAATGAACCCATCAAAAAGTATTTATCTGTTTCTTTGATCTTTTCAAATTCACCAAAGCATAGGTTTTAGAGACAGAGAAAAACGGAGAGAGAGAGAGAGAGAGAAAGAGAGAGAGAAGAGATAGAGACAGATAGATAGACATAGTCATAAAGAGACAGAGGAAAGGGAGAGAGAGAGAGGGACAAACAGACATAGTCATAAAGAGACAAAGAAGAAAGGAGAGAGACAGAGAAGAGAAACAGGAAAAAGACAGAAAGACAGACACAGTCATAAAGGAGAGAAGGGAGAAGAGAGAGGCAGAGAGGAGACAAAGAAAGACAGAAGAAAGGAGGAGGAGGAAAGAGAAAAGGAAAAAGACAGACACAGCCATAAAGAGACAGAGAAAAAAGGAGAGAGAGAGAGAGAGCGAGAGCTTTTTTTTTGACTTGTCAGGAAGTTTGCTATTTTTGCAGAGCATAAACTGGAACTAAAGCTCTCAGTGGTCCCATATTGGTTCAGTATCTTTGTGGAGGAGCCATCTAGCCACTTACAACAGTCTATGACTCTTACAAATGGCCAACTTTCGAGATGTAGGTGATTTTCTTGTAGTAAGTGAGTTAGTCATGGGTCCTTCTTTATGATGCCGAGGCTATCATGTGATTGCCTGTGGAATCCCTGACTCTCTTGGCTTTCCCTTCTCATCTGACAGCAAGATGAATCCCTTCTGTTTAGGGCTTCAGATCGTGCCAAGGGAATATAGTGTTCACTTTTACCCCCCCTTGATTAGAACCTTGCTTGCAGCTTCCTGGAAGAACTGACTCCTTACAGAAACACAAGCTAAATTTTCTGGGGTTGTCTCTTCAGCTTGATAAGGATTCCGTATACTGTATTTAGGTTAAGGCCAGTCAAAACTATTACCCTCGTAGCAACTCTGGGGAATGAGATGCATCCACAGGGAAATGTTTTGTAAAAGCATTGAAACTGTGCCCAGAGAAAGCTGGAGACATTCTATAAAGTGTTGCCAACCATTTTCATTATAATTTTAGCATTTATTTAGCACTTTGTAAAAATAGGATGTTCAAGTGATTTCTTTGCGATGTATCTCACAAAAGGCCTCTGATGATTTTTGGTGGTGTTTTATGGCTGACAGACCTAGTCAGGGGGATCAGGGACCTGTCCCAGGTCGCACAGTGAGAACAGTGGCCAAGCACCGATTAGCTTTGGACAGCTCGGGGCTTTGGTGTCAAGTGCCATGCCATTCAGCTTAAGATTTGAGATAGACTGCTGCTTTACGGCTTATTAAAAATTCTTGTGTTTCAAAGAGTGTTTTAAAGTCTTTAAAAAATAAAGGTGATGGATTTGTATGTAAACTTTTGGGAATTGTTTAGCTTTTTTTTTTTTAAAGCTACCTTGGTAATTCATTCTAATGATAGAGAGACCCCCTGCAGATAGCAGATTAACAAATGAGAAAACAGCTGATAAAGCAGAGGTAGGTACTCATGACTGCAAACCTCATACTTCATTAGAGGTAACACAGCATAGAGAATGGATACTAACTAGAAGGAGGAAGACTTGAATTTTTGATTTGTCATTTCCTCTTTTATGATGATATCTTGGAGCCTCAGTTTCCTTTCAGCAAAAGGAGAAATGTAGACTTAATTATCTTTAACATCCCGTCTAGCTGTGATATCCTATTGTTGTATATATACTAAATAATTATTCCATCATTTTTCACCCATGGGAAAAATATGTTGGCCTTGGGTCATCAAGAATCATTTTAGGGTCAGCCAGGTGGCTCCATGGATAGAGTGTTAGGTCAAGAATTGAGACGACCTGAGTTCAAATCTAACCTCAGGTGCTTCCTACCTGTGTGACCCTGGGCAATTCACTTACTCCCCATTGCCTAGCCCTTACCACTCTCCTCCCTTGGAACCAATACATGTATCACTTCTAAGACGGAAGGTAAGGGTTTAAAAAAAGGTCATATTTACAATATTACATTTTTGGATAAGATCCTCACTCAACCCATTACATGTCTTCAGGGAATAATACTGCTTCATGGTGACCTTTGTGTGGACCATTAAGTCCACATTAAGTGCATTAAGTGCCTTCTATGTGCAAGCATCATAGTGTTGGGAATACAAAGAGAGGCTGTCAAGGTCTAATGGGAAAATAAGATATAGTTAACTATGTACAAACAAGATAAAGACACGATAAATTGGGGATAATCTCAGAGGGAAGGCACTTGAATGAAGTGGGGGTGAGGAAAAACTCAAAGAAAATGGAATTTAATCTGGGACTTGAAGGAAGCCAGGGAATCCCAGAGGTAGAGGAAAGGAGGGAGAGGATTCTGGGAATTGGGGAAGCTAGTGAGAGGAGAAAGAAGAGTTGGGAGATGGAGGGTCGTGTTTAAAGGCCGGGAAGAGGAGACCATTGCCAGTAAATTTTAGAATATATAGAGGGGAGTAATATATAAGAAGACTGGATAAGGCAAGAGGGGACCAGATAGGGAAGGGCTTTGAATGCCAAGTAGAAGCTTTTATATTTGATCTTAGAGGTGATAAGGAGTCACTGGAATAAACAAGTAATTAGGGGAGTGTAAAATGATTACCGTGCTGTAATGAGAACCCATTAAAATGAAATACCATCTGTTTAATTTCATTTTACAGATGAGGAAACTGAGGCACAAAGCAGTTAAGTGACTTTGCAGAGTTATACCATAGGCTTGAGGTAGCATTTGAATCCAGGGTTCTATGTCATACATCAGGCCACTCCCTTTGCAGATTATCACTTTTAGGACTATAATCCTGAGCAGAAAGAAGGAACCTTTTGAGGCCATACCATCCAACCCATCATTTTATAGATTAAGAAAAGTGAGGCCCACAGAGAAGTTTTCACTGGGCTGAGGTTGTAAGTAAGTGGCAGAGATGGGATTAGAACTGTGTTCCTCTGACACTCAGAAGGTAAGGGCTAAGCCCTGTGTGCCTCAGACTCCTAAATTATTACTATGGTTCTGATTCCTTAGCCTTCTAGATGTAGGGGACAAATTGCCCCTTTGAATTAGGCATAAAGTAGTGTAGAGATCAGCTTGTCAAATTATTTGTGGGTCACAGAATGGGATAAGAGGAATGAGGTTGGGATCAAAAGGGTCCCAGACAGACTTACAGACTCAAGGCCTCTTACTGATCAGTGACCATGTTTATTGATTTCAGGTAGATACTTATAGAGGGTTGAATCAAGCAGAGGCATTAGACCACTTACAATGGAAGCCAGTGATTCACAGGATGGAGAAAATGGATTTAGAGGCTTTAAACAAAGTTTTCTATAGGTGATAATTCAATATGTCAGTGTGTAACCATCTAATGAAATTTCTCACAGAATTCCTGCATCAATAATTTCTTGCAGGAACATATGGTATTTGGGGGAGAGGACGGGTTGAGTTCTTATGCTGAGGAGCAAGCTATGTGTCTGGATGTTTCTAAGCTATAAGACCTTGCAAACCGGGGTTCACTCTTACTACTTGGGGCTACCAAGTAGGTATTTGAGAAGAAAATATAGATGCAGTGAAAAATTGATAATTTTGATTCCATATTGGAAGGGTACATTTCTTGCTCACTTTCAATTTGAAAGGAAAATTCAAACCCACTTGCGTCTTAATCATTAGTCTTAGGTGGCTCAAAGGATTGAGAGCCAGGCCTAGAGATGGGAGTTCCTGGGTTCAAATCTGGCCTCAAACACTTCCTAGCTGTGTGACTCTGGGCAAGTCATTTAATTCCCATTGCCTAGCCTTAACTGTTCTGCCTTAGAACCAATACCAGTATTGATTCTAAGATGGAAGGTAAGAGTTAAAATAAATAGAAATGAAGTTGAAGCAAGCTGAAGCAATGAAATGAATTAATTACTGGATTTGTGTCAGAAGACTGCCTGTGGTACTTCTTAGCCAGGCTATCGAAGTCATTTCACATAAAGCTCAGTCTTATAATCTATTAACTAAGGACAACAGGCATACACTACCAGGATTGTTCTGAGGACAGAAGGCAATATCAACAATTGTGTAATAGCTAGAAGGAATCTTCAAAGGTAATCTAGTTCAGTCCCCTTATTTTTAATTAGAGAATATTTGATTGTCATGCAAAATAAACTTCCATGCTGGTCATTATTGTAAGAGCAAACTCATTCATAACCAACCCCTCCACCCAAATAAAACCAAAAATACATTGATTTGAAAGACGACTCCAACAGTTCTTTTTCTGGAGGTGGATGACCTTCCCTGATGATAAGTCTTTCAGGATTGCTCCAGATTATTGCATTGCTGATAGTAGCCAAGTTTTCGAAGATGATCATCGTCCGGTATTGCTATTATAGTGTACGATGTTTTGCTTATGTCACTCTGCATCAATTCTTGTGGATCTTTCCAGCTTTTTCTGAAATCATCATGTTTATCATCTCTTATATAACATGTGCCACAATATGGTCATCCATTTCCCAATTGATGGACATCCCTTCAATTTATAACTCTTTGCCACCACAAAAAGAGCAGCTATAAATATTTTCATACAAGTAGGTCCTTTCCCCTTTTTAATTAACTTTTTGGAATATAAGACACAATAGTGGTATTACTGGATCAAAGAGGATCCCCTTATTTTTAGATGTGAGGAAATGAAGGCCCAAGAAGGTTGACCTGCCCAAAGTCATATAGGCATCATGTGTTCCAATCTGTCTTCTGATGTCAAATTTATTATTTTTTTATATGTATCACATTGCCTATGGGATGGCTTCATGGAGGAAGCAGCCTATGATCTGAATTTTGACAAATGTCAATAGATAAAGAAGGGAGAGAATAAAGCGTAAACATCAAGGAGAGAATTTTCAGGAAATGACAGGCCACTTGGGCAGTGGTGTGCTAAAGTCAGATTGTACTGGTTCAAGAAAGCTAATTATTAAATTTTTAATAGGATGAGTTTACACTGGGAAAGTTGTCAAACACTACAAATTAAGAATTAATTTTCTTGCTGATTGTCTAGACTTAAGGAGATGGAGAGAATATTCATAATGCAGATTAAATTAAAAATTTGTGATCTGTACACTTTTCTTTGAGAGCTAGTGGTTATGCATTTACCAGCACACCTTTGCTTTTAGGGAATAATGAATATTTTGGATTGTCAAGAGTAGTGTGAGATGAGTCTAGAGGGATATATCAGAGAGAGATTATAGAAGGTCGGAGTGTTAGGCAAAGGAATTTGGACTTGATTGAGTTGATAGGGAGTTCAGCAAGTTCAGAGTGTGGTCTGACCTTAGAACGAAGAAGACCTTGTCAAGACTTAAGACATTTGACTGTGTGTACCTGGTCAAGTCATTTAACCTTTCTTATTCTCAGTTTACACATCTGTAAAGTGAGAGCAATAAAATCATCTACCTCACAGTGCTTTGGTGAGCATCAAATAAGACAATGTACATAAAGTTCATTATAAACTTTACAGCATTAGATATGCCTAACTGTTATTATTATTGGAAAGATTGCTGTAAGCAATGGTGTATAGCATAGATTGAAACTGGGAGAAAGTTAAAAAAGGAATTCTGGAAAACTATTGGAATAGCTGAGGAGAGACAGAATCAATTCTCAAATTTGTGAGCAGGATAATGAAGGTATATAAAGGAGGGGACAGATTCAAGAATGACTCTAGGTAGAGGCAATAGGATTTAGAAGCTTATTGTGATGAGGGTGAAGGAAATGTTAAGTAAGGCAACTCTAGGGTTTTAGGCTTGAGTGACTAAGAAGAAATAGAGAGGGAAGGGCAGGGTCAGGAAGAATGGTGATGGGTTAAGCTTTGTGTGGTAGCCTTTAACAATCTGAAAGACATGTAAGTAGACAAGTCTAACCAGTAGTTGGATATGTGGGACTGGGAGTCAGGAAAGAAGTCCAGGCTGATTCCAAATTTATGATTAGTCAACACCAAGATTAGTAGCAGCTATGGGAATGGAAAAGGCATATAAGCCTTGGGGGACTTCTGCTTTTAGAGTCTAATTGCCCCTCTTGGGCTAACATTGGCAGGTTGGGTCCTAAGAAGGTAACTTCTACCTCTGAGAGTTCTATAAAGAACCCCAGTGGATTGGGGGTGGTTGCTCTACTTTAATTGCTCATGAGCTCCTGTCTGATGTATTTTTCATTGATTGTCAGTGAGCCAGAATTAACTTTTAGAAAACCATTTACTGAGATGTTATAGAAAATATCAGAGAAAAAATAGTTGTAACAAACTTCCTCGATATCCTGGGACGCACTTTCCTCTTACATATGATGTCCCTGAGGAAAATGGACTTAAGTTTAGAGAGTTCATGTGGCTGAAGGGTAATTCTGATGATTGGAATCCTTTGGTCCCTTTGTATAATCCTCTGAAGTACCCTTTTGAGTCATATAGCTTTCAACTGGACTTGGAAAAACAGTGCCCTTGTAAAGTCCTGAGGCTACCTGTCCTTGGTGTGTTTAGTTAGTTCTGCTTTTAGTGCATAGATGCTGCCATTGACCACTGTTCTGGAGACATTGTTACAGATGCTGATGGGAAATTCTAAGGGAATTGGATTTACAACCAAGAATCACCCAGCAAAACTGACTATATTCTTTCAGGGGAGAAGTATGGTCATATAATGAAACAGAAGATACTGGGGTGGTTTACCATTTCCTGCTTCAGCTTATTTTGAAAAAACCTGGCAACCAGGATTGAGTGATTTGCTCAGGGTCACACAGCTAGAAAATATCTGAGGCTGGATTTTAATTCTTCAAGATGAGCCTTCCTAATTCCAAGCCTAGTGCTTTATCCATTGCATCACCTCACAGCCCTCTGATGTTACCTGTTCTCATTCAATTTGGACCTAATTTGCACCTATGAGTAATTCAGTAGAGATGTCTAGGCTTTGTCACAAATTTATTCTATAATTCAATGAATGTTATTCTCTTACTTGATCCTTTTTGTTAGGGAATAGGACTACTTGCTAGTTACATCACTTGGGGTTGAGGGGCGTGGGATGTCTCTTATAAATGTATAGAAGAAAAAGAAGAGCTAGACAAGGATACAGGTGGAAGTACACAGTAGTACAAATTCATGGGAGGCTATGGAAAAGAGAATTATGAAAGAAGGGATGGACAGAAAGGTCAAAACTGTGAGAACCTCCCAAAGATCATCAAAAGTTAGGAGATGAACTTAGACCAGTTTCAGCTGAGTGGAGGACGCAGAAAATCACAGGGGGCTGAAGTAAGTGGAGGCAATGAACCTAGACTTCTCTTTTTAGAACAAAATAGAAGGGATGGTAGTTTTATAAGGCTTGGAAAAAAAAGCTCCTTTTTTTTTTCTTCCTAGGGAGACCTGTGAATTTGTAAGCAGAAGAAAAAGAACTGGAGATAGATTTAAGAAGTAGTTGAAAGAATTGTAGGCTTATTGATGGAGAAAGTAGATCCTTTGATGGGTTGGTGATCTCATTGGTATAGATTTTTCCTTCACTGGTATAGATTACAACAACCTGTTTGTGTCTTCTTACTTTTGTTCATATCTTTCTGTGATTCATTCTTGGAAGATCTACCCATAGGCTCTGGTGACCTTCCTCTGAGTCTTTTGATGATGTTATGGGTATCAGTGGAGCAGTTAAATTAATATCCATCTGTCTCTTATACACAGTACATTACCAACCTATTTCCTTTCTTAGTCAAATGTACCTTTGATGTTTTTAATCTTATATCTTGTTTGCACATCATTTACACAGTGGAACCTGCATTTATGCTCATCATGCATCTCTTTGTTGCCCTTTGGAATACTTATAATTTTTATCTTTGGAAATTGAATTCTATGCTTTGCTATCATAGAACATCGTCAGATGAACACTTGAGTTAAAAGATGGGGATTTTAGTAGGTGGAAACACCAGAGGTTATTGAAAATCATGTTATTTTCCCTAATACAATCCTTTTTTCATCTAACAATATTTCAAAAGGAGAAACAAAAACAAGAGGGTTCCCTAAAATTTCTAACGGTGTCAATGTTCCTGATCATTTAGTCAATTGTCAGAGACTTAAATTGATATTTCATATTGGCTAAAAAAGGGCAAAACTGACAAATGTTGAAATGATGTGGAAAAATGGGGATGCTAATATACTATTGGTGAACTATCTTGCCTGTTTCTATTTGTCAGTTCTTTCTCTGGAGGTGGACAGAACAGAAGTTATTCTTCAAACAATATTTCTGTTACTGTATAAAATGTTCTCTTAGTTCTGCTCATTTTTCTCTTTATAATTTCATGTAGGCCTTTCCATGTTAACCTGTCCATTTCTTATGGAGCAGTAGTATTCCATCACAATCATGTGTTGTTTAGACATTCTCCAATGGCCATTGATGAGTATCCTTTCAATTTTCATTTCTTTGCTACCACAAATAAATAAAATCTTAAATAGAGATTTCTTGTTTTTACATCTAATTAAAGAAAAATAAAATATTAAAAAAAGGATACTTCAAAAACAACTGTGATAATTGGCAGAAGTAGATGCAAAGGCAAAAAGTTTTTTCCCCTCTTTCAAAATGTCCTTCTTGGGTATAATACATTTTTTAGTCTAACATAAATTCCTATTGTTTGTTTATTTTAAAGCAGGTATTTGACTATTCACTTCCTTGGTCAACAAATGGTAGAAGTTTCCTTTTACCTTTGGAATCTTTATTTGGTACTTAATGTTCTTTATAGTTCGCTGCACCCTGTAGAGTCTACACTTGAAGCCTTATTATATATTACAGATGTTACATAACATGAGTTTCCTTTTTATCCTTTTATCCCGATGGCCTTGTTGTTCTGAATGCATATCATTCTATCTCCTATTTCTGTGACTTGGCACAGTCTGTCTCCCAGGCTTAGAATGCATTCTTTCCTTACTAAAGGTATACTCTTAGACTGCTAGCTTTCTTCAAAGCTCAGCTCAACTTTGAGTCCTTTCCAGATTCTTCCCAGTTGCTCCTTTCATGAAATTATCTTTTTAATTTATATATTTTATATATATATATGTATACATATATATGTATACATATATATATATATGTATATATCGACTTAGGATCCTAGGGTGGTAGCTTTTGAACTAAAGGACACTTTCAAGGCCATTTGGTCTAAATTCCTCATTTTACAGATAAGGAATGAAAACCTCAGAGCTAAATGATTTGCTCAAGATAATACAGTTACTTTGTGTTAAAAGTAGGATTTGAACCCAGGTCTCCGACTCTAGAGCCAGCTACTATACCATGTAGCCATGCAGCTTCATGTTGACTCCCCTAAAAGAATGTAAGCATCTTGAGAGTAGAGACAGTTTCATTTCTGTCTTTGTATCCTCAGCACTCAACATAATGTCTGACACATTCCAGGCATTTAACAAATAAGTATTGATTGATTACTGATCATTTAAAGTTAGTTTCAATGTACTCACTTAAGTTGCTGCTTTAGAAATCCAGTGGTGACGAATTGAAATAAACTCCGAGGTTTTTTTGTTGTTATTGTTCCAGAATTTACTTCTTTGATGTAAGAATAGCATTGCATTTTAATTCCTTTTGCATATTGCAAAGCTGTAATTAAAAATAAACTCTTGATTTCTAGATCTAGGCAATATTTGTATCTTAATGTCATATATATTCTGTCAAAAGTATTACAAGACACTGAGACTAAGTGATCTCTGAGGTCATCCAGGAGGCTGTGCTGAAAATACCCCCACACAGATACTTGATCTTTAGATGAGATTATATAACCGTCCTTGAACCGAGTATAAGGTTTGGGGATTTTTGTAACTCTTCTAGGCAGATTCTTTTGTATGTGTGTAAATATATATACGTATATAAAAACTATATAAGAAATATGTATATTATATGTAACATAAAAATTTAAATATAAATAAATGTAAATATGGAAATATAATTTTATATATTTCTTTTATATGTAACATCTTGATTCTTATTATTTTAGCCCATATTTCCTCATGAGCTGAACTGGAGATGGCTGGGGCAACCTGTTAACATCTCTTGCCCAGCAATATTTTCTCTGGTAGCAATAATTCCTTGTGGTATGTTTTTATTGAGAAATGCTACTTAGGTTTTCATGTCAAGACAAGAAGGGGGAAAAAAAAAGCATCCTTGTTTAAAGTCAAAAAAGAATTTAGATGAGAAAGGCCATTATATCCTTTCTAAAAATTTTACTGTAAAGAGAAGCTTGTTCATTTACTTGACTTTTTTTCAGGAATATACAAATGTGGCCAATGCCTCCTTGGCTACGATAAATAGAAGGTGGAGCAATTTCACTTTAATCCGACTATTCCATTGATTGAATCACATAATGTAAAAGAGAATAAAAGTGGTAACTGCTGTACAAAGTGATTTGCATGAACCCTACACTACACTCCAATTAATATTGTACATGATTACAGGACAACCTGGTTGTTAATTGCCCGTGGTCTTTAAATATGCACTTCTTTCAGAAATAGACACTAATTATTAGATCTTGTTTTCGGTTTCACCTGAAGTTGCAAATGTCTAGATTTTTTTTTAAATTTGCAAGTCTAATAGAATACAAACATAAGAAAAACCGATCTCTGAATGCTTAAGGATTTCTGTCGTATAAGCCCAGTATGATAAGTACACTTTGTTTTTACATCTCATAAGATGTTCATTTTGAAGGATTCTTGATCAGTGCTGTCTGGCTAATGTCAGAGTGTTGAACATTGCTAGAGATTTACCTACTCTAGGACTTTTCTTTTTAAATTTAAGCTTACGTTAACATTTGATTTAATGTAAAAGTTACTGACTTTTAAAGATCATACATACAAAATCTCATTGTAAAAAAACTTATTTGTCTTATTTGACTCTTTGTGATCCCATAGATCATAGCACCTCACTATTGGCCATGGGGTTTCCTTGGCAAAGATACTGGAGTGGTTTGCCATTTCTTTCTCCAATAAGGTGGACAGAAGTTAACTGACTTGTCCAGGGTCACACAGTAATATCTGAGGCTAGATTTGAACTTGGGCTTTCCTGACACCAGCCAGGCTCGGCAATTCATCTTCTGAGCCACATACCTGTCTCTTAATAAAATTTAGGAAAGAGAAACTACAAAAATTAACCTTCCTTCTCTACTAGAAAAGAAACCAGATAAACAAAACAAAAACTCATCTTAGAAGTTAGATATTATCTTTATCATTTTCCCTCAGACAGGCTTCTATCTGTGAATTTAGTTAGAATTTCACATTTAAATTATCATTCAGTTGTCATTCTTGCTCACCTTAGACTTTCATTTATGTTTCAAATCTTTCCTAGAACTTAACTAAGCCTTAGTTTTAAGTCTCATTTCTCATTTCATTTTCCTTATAACACTTTGTAACTGAATTTACATAGAAAGGGCAGAGGGTGTAGTAAATTTTAGTACAGAAGACTTTATATTACCAAATTCCATTACCTCCAACTGCTACCCTGTTTTGTTTCCTTTTTTTTTCTTGCTTGCTTCCAGTCTTCTTGTTCCAGGGAATATAGTATAGATATGTTTGTACATATTTGCATATTCCTAAGTAGGAAGTCAAAACAAGCAAGTCTTTCCACATAATTACAAGTAGTGACCTAGGTAGTATTTTCTGCCTCTAAAATAAAATTGGTGCTCAAGTTCAGAAATGCAACACTTTACAGCATTTATCCAAACATGCAAACCTCAAATTAACCCATTTTAGTGAATGGTATCTGAAATAAAATAAATTTCCACAAAGTGACATTCTCTCTTAATATTGGAGAAGTGTTCTGGCAACTGAATCCATTTCTCGCCTTTTGTTAATGGCTGTTTGAACTGATTGTCCCTTTAAACATTTCTTTCTAAAACTATGAACATTAATTTTGCAGAAGGTAAGTGCTATAGAACTGTTTTGAAGGCTAGATAATACCCTGGGCACAGCCAATTTTGTTTAATTGCTGACTGAGTGTTTGTCAAGCCACAATTATTGAATGGATGCAGTACTGAGTGCTGTGTGTGAATAGAAGCCAGGAAAGTTGGGTCAGTCATGACAATTTTATCAAGGAAGTGAGTTTTGAATAAGGTACAAAAGAATGAGTGACCTGATTAAGTGGAAAGGCAAGATAAAAGCATTCTAGGTAGAAGAAATAGCATGTGCAAAGGCATGACAATAGAATTGCTAAAAGGTATCAAACAGAATAACTAACTAGACTGAACCCTATGGGAGTAGAATACTAAGAACTTGAAGTTAAGTGAAATTAGGAAAGTTGAGAAATCTGGTGAAGACTGGTTGTGGGTAGAGGTATCCTCCCAATGTTTATGTGAGGAGTTTTGGCTTTGTTAAGATACCAGGGGGCTTTGAAAGCTCTAGAATAGACTGAACAATTTAACTCTTAAAAACCAGGACACCTTGCAAACTGCATTCACATAAAGACATTCTTTCTGTATGTTTTAAATTAAGCTTGCCTTAAATTGAAAGTATCCCCCCCCCCCCCCCCCCCCCCCCCCCCCCCGTGGTTCTCTTCTACTTTCTCTGTTTTGTTTAATGGTACCATAATTCTTTTGGTTATTGTCTTAGTTTGAAACTTCTGTGATTATTCCCTTTCCCCTCCTTTGATTTCTAACCAGCCACCAGATCTCATGAAATCACCAAACATTTATTCGGTGTTAACTTGTTGCCAGACACTTTAAGTCCTGTGCTACAAAGAAATACTAAAAACACTTCTTGTACTCAACAAGCTTATATTCTAATGGTGGAGACAATGCACACATAATAGTTATATATATATATATATATATATATATATATATATACTTAAATATAATAAAATATAATATAAATATATATAAAACATATATAATATATATTTATTATTATATATATAATAATAAAAAATATAAATATAATAAAATAAAATATACTTAAAATACACACAGAGTCCAGAGGAAGGCACTAGTAGCTAGGGAAACCTGGAAAAACTTCTAGCATAAGACGGCACATGAGCTTTGTTTTTAAGGCATTGGCAGCTAGGTAACAAATATATACAACATTGGGCCTGGAGACAGGAAGATCTGAGTTCAGATCTAGTCTTAGACCTTATAAGCGGTGCTAACCTAGGCTAGCCACTTAATCTGTTTGCCTCAATTTCTTTCTTGTAAAAATGAGAGTAATAATAGCACTCTTAGAATATAACACTTAAACTATTCTCCCCACAGATACCAGTGATCTTAAAATATGGTATTTTCTGACCTCTTGTCCTGGACTTTTCTATATAGTATTTGCTCTGGTTGACCTTTCTTCTAGTTTCTTCTAGAATTATGACATTGTTCTCACTTGATTTTTTTCTCAACTTATCATTGTTGTCTTTGTATGTAGTGGACATTGATTTAACATTCATAGCACTCATTCAATAATTGTGGATCGACAGTCAGCAATTATACAAAATTGGTGTGTTTGGGATGTTATCTAGCCTTCAAAATAGTTCTGTAGCACTTACCTTCTGCAAAATTAACTGTCATAGTTTTAGAAGAAGTTTTTAAAAGACAATAACTTATCTATCCCCTGGTTTGTGATGAGGATCAAATGAGACTAATTTAAAAAGCACTTAATATAGTGCCTGGAACATCATGAACCCAATATAAATGTTAGCATTATTATTATTAGTATTATTGTTAATTAGCATTATTATTATTAGTATTATTGTTAATTCTTTTATGGAAACTAGGGATATTAAGAGGGAGAACATTCCAGGAAGGGGGAACATTGAGTATAAAGGCACAGATATGGGGGGATGAGGAATAGCGAGTAAGCCTGCATAGTTAATGGTAGAACCTATGCAATATTTCTTAGATATTTCCTTTGCCTTTTTGGAACCTCATTCTATCATCTTTAGACTCCTACACTGGGCTTCTCGCTCGGCATTCTACACCAGGCTTCTAACTTGGCATTTCCCAAATTGGTGTTCTGTCCATACTATGTGAATATTAAATGAGAAAATTTGGGATGTAGAAACAAAAAAAGCATTGAACACATTATGTGCCAAGCACTGCTAAGCTCTGGGTATACAAATAAAAATTTGGACAGTGAGGGGATTCAGTGGGTAGAGTGCTGGACCTGGAGTCAGGAAGACTCATCTCCCTGAGTTGAGATCTGGTCTCAGACATTATCTGGGTGATTCTGGGCAAGTCACTTAATCCTATTTGCCCTAGTTTCTTCATCTGGAAAATGAGCTGGAGAAGGAAATGGCAAAGCACTCCAGTATTTTCCAAGAAACCGCAAATTGGGTCTTGAAGAGTAGGACACAACTGAAAAAGAACTAGACAACATACAGATAAAAAAACAAAGAAATAAGGACAGTACCTACCCTCAAGGAAATTATATTCTATTTTTAATTTGGAACATTTTATTTAATTAATTTACGGTATTTTCCCATGGTTACAAGATTTATGTTCTCTCCCTCCCCTCCTTCCACCCCATCTTATAGCCGATGCTCAATTACACTGGGTTTTACATGTGTCATTGATCAAGATCTATTTCCATATTATTGATATTTGCACTAGGGTGATCGTTTAGAGTCTACATCCCCAATCATATCCCCTTCAACCCATGTGATGAAGTAGTTGTTTTTCTTTTGTGTTTCTATTCCTACATTTTTTCCTCTGAATGTGGATAGTGTTCTTTCTCATAAGTCCCTCAGAATCGACCTGGATCATTGCATTGCTGCTAGTAGAGAAGTCCATTACATTTGATTATACCACAGTGTATTAGTCTCTGTGTACAATGTTCTCCTGGTTCTGCTCCTCTTGCTCTGCATCAATTCCTGGAGGCTGTTCCAGTCCCCATGGAATTCCTCCACTTTATTATTCCTTTGAGCACAATAGTATTCCATCAACAACATATATTGTTCAGCCATTACCCAGTTGAAGGGCATCCCCTCATTTTCCAATTTTTTTTGCCACCATAAAGAGCAAAGCTATGAATATTTTTGTACAAATCTTTTTCCTTATGATCTCTTTGGGGCATAAACTCAGCCGTGGTATGGTTGGATCAAAGGGCAGAGAGTCTTTTAAAGCCCTTTGGGCATAGTTTAAAATTGCCATCCAGAATGGTTGGATCACAACTCCACTAGCAATGTATTAATGTCCCAATTTTGTCACATCCTCTCCAGCATTCATTACTTAAGTAAATTATGTTCTAAAGGGGGAAAATTACACACATAGAGAGGTGGTGGCCAGTTAGGAGAATTTTGTTCCAGAAAGAGATGATATGATGTCAAAGGGTAGCAGATGAACTGTATTCCAGATAGCACAATGACAGAACCAATTTTATATCAGTTCTAGAACTGAAGGAAGAGAGAGGTAGGTGATGGTCATAATATTAGAGCTGGATGAAAAAGTCATCTAGGTGAAGCACAAGAGGTCACCTAGTACTTTTAGTATTCATTTTACATGTGAGAAAATTGAGACCAGAAAAGATGGGTTGCTTGAACTCATACAAATAGTAAACGACAGAGGCAGAATATAAACTCTAGGCATATGTCTCTAGAATATATATTTATATTTGTATAGCACCTGGCCCAGTGATCTTTTTACTGGATCACACTGGAGAAGCTCGAGAGCCTCCTTCTAGACAAACCCTGGCTTGTTCCTAGGTAGAAACTCTAGAGCAACATTTCACCATGTAGAATGTTACACTCAAATATGTTTCTATGGCTTTTTTTGGGTTATGAATATAGTCTCATGTTCCTTTTATTTTGCAACAAATTTTTCTCATCCTTCCTATATTCTAAGGTTACTTTAAACTCCTAAATGCTCAGAGCAGTATTTATGATCAAAATTGCTTGGCAAGTCATATCATAACTAATTTTCTTGCCTCCAATTTCTCTATCTTGATCCCCATCAATTGAGCTGAGTATTCTAGATAACAGTGTGTCTCCTAGATACCCTTATACAGAACCATTCTCACTGCCTCTGAATAAACCAAGCTAAGAGCTCAGAAGTTCCTAATTTATTTAAGTGTCATAAGGCCAGAACTGAATAGCTAAGCCTTTCATCATTGCTCCCTGTTGCCTGGTATATATGCAATATAGAAAGGATACTAGGACCTAGACTTTTGAGTCTTTGTATTCAGTCACTTATTTTTCAATACTTGATATAATTCATTTTCTCTCCCTTTCCATTGGTTTCTTTTCCCTTTTGTAATAACTACTCTCTGTCATCCATTTCTCCTCTTTTATCATGAACACTGTTGTAGGTACGATCTAAATACATTCACTCTCGCTGTAAAGTCAGAACAAACTTCTCAAATTCATGTTTTTTCCTTCAGAACACACATAAAGACTTTTGTAGGAACCAATGCCAACCACAAGCCATTCCTCTGAGCCCACAAAACTTGTGGTGGCTGGGTGTCCTACAACCCAACGATGCAGCTCTTCGCCCTAGATCATTTGACTTCGTAGCTGTCTTGATCTCTGACTATATCCCCTATACATTTGGGCCCATCCATTGTTGTTACCAAGTAATCTCTTTGTGCTTTACACAAATTTTGTCATATTCCTTTCCCCCTAAATACCCCTAGAGAGCCATACTTGTTCTCTAAAGAATATTGTCTTAAAGGTGGTTCTATCACTTAATTCATGCATTTGGAGTTCTAATTTCATGCCACCTTACCTTTCCAATCTAATTAGAATGAATGCATAGTTTTTCAAGGGGACTTATTTGAAGAATTCTATGTATTTACATATATAAGAACGATATGTATATTATAAGTTTGGGTGTTTCTTTTTAAGATTAAAAAATTTCCTCTGCAACACTCAGAGAAAAAAAGAACTCTATAGTACTATAAGATTTAGCATTACTAGGTCAAATTCCTTTTATGATGATGAAATATGCTTTATCATTTATTTTTAAGACTTACTAAAATTCATATGACTATCACTATATGACAGTTATAAGGCAAGATGGTTTAGTGGAAATAACACTGAATTTTGAGTTGAAAAACTTGAATTCAAGTTCTGATTCTTTAATTTCCTTGTGATAGGACAAGTATTTTTGAATTTCATTTTCTTTAGCTTTACAATGAGAACAATAATACTCCAATCAATGAGTAAACACTTAAGCACCTCTTATGTGTCAGCCTCTAGGATAGAAACTAGAGATAAAATGACAAAAAGAAAAAGGAATTCCTTTCTACAGGGAGCTTATATTCTATTAAGAGGGGCAACACACATACATATATAAGTATTGGCAAATGTGTCTAATTCTCTCTATCCTTAAAAAAAAGTTATTCTACCAACCCCTTAAGCTATCATCCTGTATCTCTCCTCCTTTCTCAACTAAATTCATAGAGTAACTTGTCTACACTCACTGTCTTTATTCTTCTCACTACTCTACACATCTTAGTTACATACCCCTTCACTTAACTTATTCTCCAAAGTTTCCTGTGATCTTGTTGTCAAATATGATGGCATTTTCTCAGCCCTCACCCTTCTTGACTTTCCTTTAACATGTTAACTGCTCTGGTTGACCTCTTCTCTTTGATACTGAGATGCTGTTCTCATGTGATTATTTTCCCAACTATCTTAGTTGTCTTTGTTAAATCAACATTCACTACTTACATTCATAACTTGTGGATATACTTCAGAGTTCTATCCAAGGTCCCATCTATCTCTACACCTTCTCACTTGATTTCATTAGATCCAATGGATTTAATTATAATCTCTCTTTGTGTGACTCCCAGATCTGTATATCTAATCTTAGTCTTTCTCTAGAATTCTAATTCCATATCACCAGCTGCCTATTGGATATTTGAATCTGACGTCCCCATACGATCATGTCCAAAACAATGCTCATCCTATCACTTATTTCCCTTTTTCCTCAAACTTTGTTTCCTGAGTTTTCCTATAATTGTTTTCCTATAATTGTTGAGCCCAGTCACCCAATATATAACCTCATAACCTTGTGTCATCATCAACTTCTCACTCTTTCCTCTCACATCCAGTTAGTTGCCATTTATGGTTATTTGAACCCACACAACATTTTTCACAGTTGCTCATTCTCCTTCCTCATATAGCCACCACCTTTGTTCAGTTGCTCATTACCTCTTATCTGGAAAATAGCAAAAGTCTTCTGATTCATCTAACTCTTGCCTTACTCCATTCAGCAAGCCAACAACATTTGTAAGAGCCTTACTATGTGCCAGGCACTGTGCTAAGCTCTAGAAGATAGCCCCTGCTCTCGAGGAACTTACATTCTAATGGGGGAAGATAACATTTAAAATTGAACAGAAAAGCTGGGGGTGGGGAAAAGGGATTTAGATGACTGACACCAGGATATATAGAATTCATCCAGGAAAGTAAGATGTCCCACCTGGAGAAGAATACAGGCATGGTATACTTGGTGGTCCTCCTTGGAACCAAGGCTCCAGGAGGAGACTGCCAATCAGAGGAAGAAATAGTGGCAGAGGTACCTCCAATGTGTGAAGTTGATGGGGATAGTGAGCTCTCAGTGTGGACATGTGAAGAAGCTTTGGAACATCACCGAGAAAGTCCATCATCATTGGTCATTCATTCTTTGGCAGGAGAGCCCTCTTACTTCATCTTGATATTGTGTTTTGACTCCTGTCCTTTTGAAGTGCTTTTTAAAGATTGATTTGGAAGAATATTCTCAAAGTTTTGGCTTTTTTTTCTGCTGATAAGCAGCAGTCTTAGTTCTGTCCCCCTTGGTCATTCATTCTTCAGGACTGGAATATACTTCTTCCCCTTTCTGGCTCTACCTCTTTTATAATCCCAAGTTTCCTTTAAGTCTCAGTTCACAGGTCGCCTTTTACACGAAGCTTTCCCTGATCCTCCTTAGATGCTAGTAGCCTTCCTCCCCTGGCCCCCAATCACTCTAATCTTTATTTTGTGTAAACAAACATATACACACATTGCATGTTGTCTACTCTCCTAAAATGCAAATTCTTTGAGGCCAGTGACTATTTCTCTCTCTCTCTCTCTCTCTCTCTCTCTCTCTCTCTCTCTCTCTCTCTCTCTCTCTCTCTCTCTCTCTCTCTTTATTCCCAGAAACCAGCATAGTACCTGTCACAGAGCAGGTGCTTAATAAATGCTTTTTTGTATGATGCTATAAAGTGGATTCTTAGGTTACGTATGTGGTGGATTATAGAGCCTTTAAAGTTCATTCCAATTCTTGAATTCTGTGAAGGATTTTGAGTATTAATATGTTTAATAGAATATTTCTATATAGGGGTATGGAATCTCTGGTCTATCAAGGACATAGAGAGAAAGAAAAAACAAAACTATGTGTGAAAAACAACCTATTTTTGCATGCTATTCTAAAGAATTTCTGACATTTATATTAGAAATGGAGAATTAAGAATATAAAATCCTATATTAATGGCAGACCTGGCAGTGATTCTGGGTTCACAAAGTCTATGCCAGTGCCCTGAAAACATTGGTAACTTATATGGCTCTGGAGAGACCTCAAGTACCATCTTGACTACAGAGTCTGCTTTTCAGGGACCACCTTAGCTATATTGCAGAGACCTTACCAGTCTGCATGCCACTTGTTGGTGAATTCTTAGGTCATGGCAACAAATGAAACAAAAGAAAATATAAATTGGTCTTTCATCTTCAGTGCCTCCTTTCTGATCTACAGTGATAGTGGCAGACAAGGGGACATGGTTCACTAAGACTCACAGAACTTTTGTGCTTTCTATAATCTTGAGCCTAGAAATTGGTACTCTAAATGTGTCATGCTTGTCTAATGATTGAGTAGGTTCTGGAGAAATTAATTCACAACCATCTTAATATTCTGAAACAAGATTGAAGAAAGTTACATTGGAATGAAAAGATGAGCCTCCTTAGAAAAGTAAGTAAAGAGCTTGGAGTTTATTGTGTGTCCAAAGGCAACAAGGTATTTGGGATCATGATATTCCAAATAGCATGGGATATTTTGTAATCTTGTATTTCAGTGTTCATGATCACTATATCCAAAAATAGCATCATGAAGATAATTGTAGCTTATGAACCAATATCATGCAGAAAATGGAGGTAAAGATATTCTTTGAAGAAACTCCAAATTAAATGCATATATATAGTGGCTTAGTGACGTCAAATGCAAGGGTTGCAATAGATGAAGAATATGAAAAATATTAGAGACTATGGAATAGTAATGAAGAATTAAAGGTTAAAAAAAGACTACATATAAACCTTCTGCTTATGCATCCTGAATACTTTATTTGAGAGAAGAATCTTAAGGTACTCAATGTGGAAAGCACCAAATAGCATCACAAAAATGCAATTGATTATATTTTAATAGGTAAAAATGACTGTTATTGATTAGGGGAGCCACTCTTTTATTTTATTTTTTTTTTATTTTTATTTTTTTTCTTTTTTTTTTAAAATTTTTTTAATATATTTTATTTGATCATTTCCAAGCATTATTCGTTAAAGACATAGATCATTTTCTTTTCCTCCCCCCCACCCCCCATAGCCGACGCGTAAGTCCACTGGGCATTAGATGTTTTCTTGATTTGAACCCATTGCTTTGTTGATAGTATTTGCATTAGAGTGTTCATTTAAAGTCTATCCTCTGTCATGTCCCCTCAACCTCTGTATTCAGGCAGTTGCTTTTTCTCGGTGTTTCCACTCCCACTCCCATAGTTTATCCTTTGCTTATGAATGGTGTTTTTTTTTCTCCTGGATCCCTGAAAGTTGTTCAGGGACATTACACCGCCCCTAATGGAGAAGTCCATTACGTTCGATTATACCACAGTGTATTAGTCTCTGTGTACAATGTTCTCCTGGTTCTGCTCCTCTCGCTCTGCATCACTTCCTGGAGGTTGTTCCAGTCTCCATGGAACTTCTCCACTTTATTATTCCTTTGAGCACAATAGTATTCCATCACCAACATATACCACAGTTTGTTCAGCCATTCCCCAATTGATGGGCATCCCCTCGTTTTCCAGTTTTGGGCCACCACAAAGAGTGCAGCTATGAATATTTTTGTACAAGTCTTTGTGTCCATTATCTCTTTGGGGTACAGACCCAGCAGTGCTATGGCTGGGTCAAAGGGTAGATATTCCTTTGTCGCCCTTTGGGCATAGTTCCAAATTGCCCTCCAGAATGGTTGGATCAGTTCACAACTCCACCAGCAATGAATTAATGTCCCTACTTTGCCACATCCCCTCCAGCATTCATTACTTTCCTTTGCTGTTATGTTAGCCAGTCTGCTAGGTGTGAGGTGATACCTCAGAGTTGTTTTGATTTGCATCTCTCTGATTATAAGAGATGTAGAACACTTCTTCATGTGCTTGTTAATAGTTTTGATTTCTTTATCTGAGAACTGCCTATCCATTTCCCTTGCCCATTTATCAATTGGAGAATGGCTTGATTTTTTGTACAATTGATTTAGCTCATTATAAATATGAGTAATTAAACCTTTGTCAGAGGTTTCTATGAAGATTTTTTCCCAATTTGTTGTTTCCCTTCTGATTTTAGTTATATTGGTTTTGTTTGTACAAAAGCTTTTTAGTTTGATGTAGTCAAAATTATTTATTTTACATTTTGTGATTCTTTCTATATCTTGCTTGGTTTTAAAGCCTTTCCCCTCCCAAAGGTCTGACATGTATACTATTCTGTGTTTACCCAATTTACTTATGGTTTCCTTCTTTATGTTTAAGTCACTCACCCATTTTGAATTTATCTTGGTGTAGGGTGTGAGGTGTTGATCTATTCCTAGTCTCTCCCACACTGTCTTCCAATTTTCCCAGCAGTTTTTATCGAATAGTGGATTTTTGTCCCAAAAGCTGGGATCTTTGGGTTTATCGTATACTGTCTTGCTGAGGTCGTTTTCCCCCAGTCTATTCCACTGATCTTCCTTTCTGTTTCTTAGCCAGTACCAAATTGTTTTGATGACTGCTGCTTTGTAATATAGTTTGAGGTCTGGGACTGCAAAGCCCCCATCATATGTGTTTTTTTTCATTATTTCCCTGGATATCCTTGATCTTTTGTTCTTCCAAATGAACTTTGTTATGGTTTTTTCTAAATCAGTGAAGAAGTATTTTGGTAGTTCAATGGGTATGGCACTAAATAGATAAATAAGTTTGGGTAGGATGGTCATTTTTATTATATTGGCTCGTCCTATCCATGAGCAGTTAATGTTTTTCCAATTGTTCAAGTCTAGTTTTAGTTGTGTGGCGAGTGTTTTGTAGTTGTGTTCATATAGTTCCTGTGTTTGTCTTGGGAGATAGATTCCTAGGTATTTTATTTTGTCTAAGGTGATTTTGAATGGGATTTCTCTTTCTAGTTCTTGCTGCTGAGCTGTGTTGGAGATATATAGAAAAGCTGATGATTTATGTGGGTTTATTTTGTATCCTGCAACTTTGCTAAAGTTGTTGATTATTTCAATTAGCTTTTTGGTTGAATCTCTAGGATTCTTTAAGTAGACCATCATGTCATCCGCAAAGAGTGATAACTTGGTCTCCTCCTTGCCTATTCTGATGCCTTCAATTTCTTTATCTTCTCTAATTGCTACTGCTAGTGTTTCTAGTACAATGTCAAATAGTAGAGGTGATAATGGGCATCCTTGTTTCACTCCTGATCTTATTGGGAATGCATCTAGTTTATCCCCATTGCAGATGATATTAGCTGTTGGTTTTAGATATATACTGTTTATTATTTTTAGGAATGACCCTTCTATTCCTATGCTTTCTAGTGTTTTTAATAGGAATGGGTGTTGTATTTTATCAAAGGCTTTTTCTGCATCTATTGAGATAATCATGTGGTTCTTGCTAGTTTGCTTGTTGATGTGGTCGATTATGTGGATGGTTTTCCTAATGTTGAACCAGCCCTGCATCCCTGGTATGAATCCTACTTGATCATGGTGAATGATCCTTCTGATCACTTGCTGGAGTCTTTTTGCTAGTATCCTATTTAAAATTTTTGCATCTATATTCATTAGGGAGATTGGTCTATAGTTTTCTTTCTCTGTTTTTGACCTGCCTGGTTTTGGAATCAGTACCATGTTTGTGTCGTAAAAGGAGTTTGGTAGAACTCCCTCTTTGCTTATTATGTCAAATAGTTTGTATAGTATTGGGGTTAACTGTTCTCTGAATGTTTGATAGAATTCACAGGTGAATCCATCAGGCCCTGGGGATTTTTTCTTAGGAAGTTCTTTGATGGCTTGATGGATTTCAATTTCTGATATGGGATTATTTAAGAATTCTATTTCCTCTTCTGTTAGTCTAGGCAGTTTGTATTTTTGTATATATTCATCCATTTCTCCTAAATTGGTGTATTTATTGCCATATAATTGGGCAAAGTAATTTCTAATGATTGCCTTAATTTCCTCCTCATTGGAGGTGCTGTCCCCCTTTTCATCTTTAATGCTGTGAATTTGCTTTTCTTCCTTCCTTTTTTTAATTAGATTGACCAGTACTTTGTCTATTTTGTTTGTTTTTTCAAAGTACCAGCTTCTTGTCTTATTTATTAAATCAATAGTTCTATCACTTTCGATTTTATTAATTTCTCCCTTAATTTTTAGGATTTCTAATTTGGTTTTCTGCTGGGGGTTTTTAATTTGATCGCTTTCGAGTTTTTTCAATTGCATTTCCAATTGATTGATCTCTGCTCTCCCTTGTTTGTTAATATGAGCTTTCAGGGATATGAATTTGCCTCTGATTACCGCTTTGGCTGCATCCCAAAAGGTTTGAAAGGATGTTTCGCCATTGTCATTTTCCTTGATGAAATTATTAATTGTTTCTATGATTTCTTCTTTAGCTAAACGGTTTTGGAGTATCATATTGTTTAATTTCCAATTGGTTTTAGATTTGGTTTTCCATGTACCATTACTAATCATTATTTTTATTGCCTTGTGATCTGAGAAGGCTGCATTCATTATTTCTGCTTTTTTGCATTTGTGTGCTATGTTTCTGTGACCTAATGTATGGTCAATTTTTGTGAATGTGCCATGTGGTGCTGAGAAGAAGGTGTATTCCTTTTTATCCCTATTTATTTTTCTCCATATGTCTATTAATTCTAATTTTTCTAAGATTTCATTCACTTCTTTTACCTCTTTCTTATTTATTTTTTGATTTGATTTATCTAAATTTGATAATGGTTGGTTTAAGTCTCCCACTAGTATGGTTTTATTGTCTATTTCTTCCTTCAATTCTCCTAGTTTCTCCATTAGAAATTTGGGTGCTATATTATTTGGTGCATACATGTTGATTAATGATATTTCCTCATTGTCTAGAGTCCCTTTTAACAAAATATAATTACCTTCCCTATCCCTTTTGATCAGGTCTATTTTTGCATTGGCTTTATCAGATATCATGATTACCACTCCTGCCTTCTTTCTATCAGTTGAGGCCCAGAAGGTCTTACTCCATCCTTTAATTCTGACCTTGTGGGTGTCAACCCGCCTCATGTGTGTTTCTTGAAGACAACATATGGTAGGGTTTTGGATTCTAATCCATTCAGCTATTCGTCTACGTTTTATGGGTGAGTTCATCCCATTCACGTTCAAAGTTATGATTGTCATTTGTGGACTCCCTGGCATTTTGATTGCCTTCCCTAATGCTAACCTTTTCTTCTTCGGCTCTACCTTTTAGTCCAGTGATTTACTTTGAATCAGTCCCCCTTGTCCCCTCCCTTGATGTTTCCCTTTTTAGTCCCTCCCTTTTTGTTCCCTCCCCCTCCCCCCTCTCTTTCCCTCCCTTTTTGTTCTCCCTCTCCCCCTCCCCCCCTTGGTTTTCCCTTCTCCTTACCCTTGTTGGGTAAGATAGAATTCAAGATCCCAATGGATCTGGATGTTTTTCCCTCTCAGAGTTGATTTCCCTGAGATTGAGGTTTAAGTAAACCCCCCCCCCCCTCTTCCTCTCCTTCTTATAGGAGTTTTCTTCCCCTCCCCTTCCCCTGTGAATCTTTGTGTGAGAACCATTATTCTATTTGGTCTTTCTTTACCCCCTATTTATACATTACATTTTCCCCACATATTAGTATACATAGGTTGATATAAATGTAGTCCTTATAGAAGAGAGTTTGAGTAAAAGAAGATAACATTTTTCCCCTTTCCTTAATATTTACCTTTTCAGGTATTCCTTGCTCTTTGATTTTCGGTATCAAACTTTCCACAGAGCTCTGGTCTTTTCTTTGCAAAAAGTTGGAAGTCTTCTATTTTGTTGAATGCCCATACTTTCCCTTGGAAGTATATAGTCAGTTTTGCTGGGTAGCTGATTCTTGGTTGGAGACCCAGCTCTCTTGCCTTTCTGAAGATCATGTTCCATGCCTTACGATCATTCAGCGTAGAACTTGCAAGGTCTTGGGTGACCCTGATTGGCATTCCTTTATATCTAAATTGTCTTTTTCTGGCTTCCTGTTGGATTTTTTCTTTTGTTTGATAGCTTTGGAATTTGGCAATTACATTCCTGGGAGTTGTCTTTTGGGGGTTTAGTGTAGAAGGTGTTCTGTGAGCTCTGTCAGTGGCTGTATTGCCCCCTTGTTCTAGAATCTCTGGGCAATTTTCTTTGATTATATCTTGTATCACCATGTCCAGTTTGGTGTTTATTTCTGGCTTTTCTGGGAGTCCAATTATTCTTAAATTTTCTCTTCTCCCCCTGTTTTCCAGATCTATCACCTTGTCGGTGAGATATTTTATGTTCTCTTCTAATTTCTTGGTGTTTTGGCTTTGCTTTATTAGTTCTTGCTTTAAAGCCTGGTTTTCTTTTACAGTTTGGTCAAACTGGTTTTGTAGATGCGTGAATTTCTTTTGCATCATTTCCCACTTTTCCTCCCAGAGGGCTTCCATCTTTTTGGTCCTTTCTGATTCAAATTCTTCATGGGTTTGTGGAGAGTTTCTATTTCCTTTGGAAGATTTTGGAGAATTTTCTTGTATATCTTCTTCTATCTGCTCTGTATTTTGTATTTTGGCTCCATAGAATGTGTCCAGAGTCGCCCCTTTCTTCTTATTTTTCTTGGTATTTTGGGGCTTCTGTGGTTCTGTGGAGTTTGCCATTTCTGAATGTGGAGGATTAGTTTTTCTTGCCTCTGTCTGGTGTTCAGAGGCAGTCCTGGGCAGATGGTTCTATGAGCTTTCCCTGGGTTAAACTGAATATGCCTCACTGGAACTGGAATGGAAGGGTCGGACCACGAGGCCACACTCTCCCCCTGGCTCGATTTCCGGAAGTTGCCTTCAGAATCCCTGGCCGTGAGGCTGTTTCCTCGGCCTGCGGGGGGATGGGCTGCCGCTTCCCCAAGCTCCGAGAGCACAGACTTTCACTGAGACTTGGATAGCAGGATCCAGCCTGTGAGGCTGTCTTGCCCGCCCTGAGGGTTGCTGTTGTTTTGACCAGCTCTCTGCAGCGGAGGCCCCAGGCAGTAACTTTCACCCGGACCCGACAGGCTCTTTGCAGCGGAAGCCCCAGGCAGTAACTTTCACCCGGACTGGGACTTGGGTAGAAGACCCTGAGGGTTGTTGTTCCTCAGACCCTGCTCTCTGAGCCCGGCGCGGCTGCCGCTTCCGGGAGCCTTGGACTCTGCGCTCCTACCCCTGAGGTCCGAGGGATCTCGGGTTCTGGCTTTTAAGGGGAGCCGTACCTTTTGAACCGGGTCCAGGTCCAGGAGGAGGGTTCCCAGGGTCTGTGCTGTTGATCGTTTTGAATTTCGGCGCCTTAGGAGCTTCTAGTTTGAGATCGGTCGGGAAGGGTTTTCCGGAGATCTGAACTTCAGCTTTCTCTAAGCCGCCATCTTAACCGGAAGTCTAGGGGAGCCACTCTTGAAACAGCTATCTGTGAATTGTCGAAGAACAATTTGTCAAAGGTTAGAATAAGTGCCAAGGTAAAAGAAAATATAATGAGAAAAAGCTAGCATTGGGGGCAGCTAGATGACTCAGGAAATTGAGAGCTAGGCCTATCGATGGGAGATCCCGGGTCCAAATACGGCCTCCCATGCTTCCTAGCTGTGTGACCCTAGGCAAGTCACTTAATCCCAATTACCCTAGCCCTTACTACTTTTCTGCCTTGGAATCAACATAGAGTATTGATTCTAAGGTGGAAATTAAAAGTTAAAATAAAAGAAAGCTATAGAATTTAATTAAAACAACTCATAATACAACTTATTTAAGCAAGTTCTTGATTAGAAGTGAAATATGGAAGGAAGAAATAAAAAAGACACTGGTTATTATAGTTTCATAAGAAACTCAATGTAAATCAGTTGCCATAATGAGGAAAACCAAAAGAACCTGAAATAACTTATTTAGCAAACACTGGACTTGATAAGTGGAGAAAAAGAGCATCCAAGGGCAGTCAGTACTGGTTTAGAATATAATTTTATACAGAATTTTGCTGAGAAACATGGTGGAAGACTATAAAATGCATTGCCTCATAAAACAGAGAGAAGCACTGGAGGGTAAAGCCAGTTAAAGCTTTATGAGGGACCCAATTCAGTATTTATTCTGAGGATATTTAAAGATGAAGTTGGAAGGAACATACCACATAGACAAAAGATGGAAATCATCTGTAGACATTTTCTTCATAAACTCATTTCACCAGCAAGGAAAGTGGAGATATCACACTTAGATTCTAACATCACAGTTCTGAATGTATTTTTATAGGAGGTAGAAATGTCACTGAGGAGAATAAAGATGGAAAAAGCAACTGGATTAGAACAAGTATGCACAAAAGAGATTCGTGAGAGCATTGCCTCGAGAGATATTGCTCTGGTGAGGATATTGAAGGATCAGAAAGTATCAGAGAGAAAGCGACAAAGGCATAGAAAAGAAATTTTGTCCAGCTATTCTGAAAAACAATTTGGAGTTATAGTCAAAAAGCTATTAAATTGTACATACCATTTGACCCAGAGGTAACACAACTAAGCTAGAGACATTAAAGGAAGAAAAAGACATCAGTACAAAAAAATTATGTAGCAGCTTTTTTTCATGGCAACAAATTAGAAACTGAAGGGGCTCCTGCTCATCAGCCTGGAAATAGCTGAACAAATTATGGTATATAAGTGTGATGGTATGCTGTTTTGCTGTATGAAATTATGAAGGGGATATTTTCAGAAAAACCTGGGAAGACTTTTATGAACTGATACATCACAAAGGAAGCAGAAATAGGAAATTAATTTATACAATAACAACAATATTGTTTAAAAAAAAATTGAAAGACTTAGGGACTGATCGACACCATGACTAACCATAATTCCAGTGGACTAACCATGAAACAGACTACCTACTTCCTAATAGAGAAGTGATTGGCTAGAGTAGAAATTGAAATTTTTTTTTTTTTTGTGGAGAAGGGCCAGTGTGGAAATTTGTTTTGTTTGAACTCTACATGTTTATAACAGAAGTTTTGTTTTTCTTTTTGTCTCAGTAGAGAAGGGAGGAAGGAATAGTAAAATATTTCATTCCACTTATATGAATGAAAAGGGTAGACTGGGTCATATGGCAAGAAAAAAAGAATACCAGTTGAATGCTCAATGTACTCCATTGATATCTTTGTGATATAAAGAAATCGTGCAGAAGGCCATTGGATGAATATTTTACTGCAAACTTAAGGGGGGAGCATGAACAAGAATGGAGTAGTATGGGCAGACATGGATAGGTCATAAGTCAGCCTTATATCAGTGAGCTCATAGATTCCTTTAAGTAGTTGATTAAAAAATATAGACCATCCTGATGGTTTGACTTCTTTGGTTCCTGTCCTAAGATTCCTATAGAGTGGAGACTATGTTGTGTTTTTCACAACTATAGACTTAAGGGAGGTATCACTTTGTGATACTTAATTCATGAACTGGTTGTTAGAAATACATTTAATTCATGAACTTAGAAGTTCTCTACTTTTAACATATATATGCTAAGAGTAGAGAAATATATATATGAATGAGAGAGAGAGAGAGAGTGAGAGAGAGTGTTTTGGTCTAAATAGTATTGGCATGCTGCTTTGTTTAAAATACAGGTTATTTGACTTTTAAATTAGTAGGACACATTAGCATGCAAATCATTAAATATCAAGTGGAATAACCCAGTTTTTAGAAAAATTGCTATATGTTTCTTAAGACAGTCTCAAGACTTAAGTAAAAGATTCAAAACCAATCATTATAAATGGGGCTATGACTAAGAGGAGAAGAATCTGTAAAGAAGCTGAACACTGACCAAAGAATAATTTTATGCCCTTTGGGAGTAGACTGTAGGTAACATGGTAGATTTTTCACCATTCTTCTATAGCCATTATCATTGCTTTTGAATAACAAAAAAAGATGCTGACTAGATTCTAGCATTTTATCTAAAGTGTTTCTGATATAGAATTTAATATCTTGGTTGACTTAGAATACCAAGGTGGTATCCATGCTTACTAATCACAGAAATATTGCTATAGTTCTTTATTTTATTTTTTTTTAGGATGAGAAATTTTATTAGTTATATAGAAAGTCTACTAGTCAATTTGTGTCAAAGTAATATATCATAGGGATGTTGATACACTGAAATGACAACAATATCTTGCAATACTAAATTTGAACATTCTTGATTGCCAGGATTTTACAATTCCTGGAGATCACCTAAGTGATTGGTTTTACCATAGAACAATATGTCCTCTCACCTAATACCTTGGTTCTAAATAATTCCATACTTTAATCATCCTCATTAAATATATAATTCCATGCTATAATATAATTCCAATAGAATATAATTCCATGTAATATAATCATCCTCTCAAACTCTCCATTAGATTACTATACTATTTGTATTGTATATTATTTTAAGATTATATTTAGGAAAAATAAGTAATATAGGTTTTTTTAGAGCCTCTAAGAAGTGTAGGATTTAGGTTAGGTTAGAAAGCAGAAGCTATGTAAAAGACCTGAGGGATTTCAGTGGACTGAAAATTCAACATGATTCAATAGTACAGAGAGATGATCACAAAAGTTAATATGATCTCTGACTAAATCAATAGAACTATAAGATCTAGAATGAGGAAAGTGATAATCATACCATGGTTTCTGACTCACATCATATCACCTTCATTTCTAGACAAACAGACAGAGACACATGTGTATGTACATATATGTATATTTAGCATTTTAGGAGAATCATTAACAAATAGGGAGAATGGCAGCAAAGAATGGCTAGCGTGGGTAAGGGGTCTCAAATGCATGTTATTTGTGGATTGATTGAAATAACTAGAGTTGTTTAGCCTGGGAAAGAGATCAGCAAACATATAATGGATTATCATATAGAAGGGTTATTTATTATTCTTGGTCCTTAGAGGGCAGACCTAAGACCAATGGGTATAAATTACTTTTTTTTTACTTTTTAAACATTATTTTATTTGGTTATTTACAAACATTATTCATTGGAAACAGTGATCATTATCTTTTCCTCCCCCCGCCCCCTCCCACCACTTCTCCCATAGCCGGCACACAATTCCACTGGGTTTCACATGCGTTCTTGGTTCGAACCCATTTTCATGTTGTTGGTATTTGCACGAGAGTGTTCATTTAGAGTCTCTCCTCAGTCATTTCCTCTCAGCCCCTGTAGTCAAGCAGTTGCTTTTCATCGGTGTTTTTACTCCCACAGTTTATCCTCTGCTTGTGGATAGTGTTTTTTAGATCCCTGCAGATTGTTCAGGGACATTGCATTGTCCCTAGTGGAGGAGTCCATTAGTTATTTATTTTTTATGCATGTGGGTCTAAGAAAATATGTTAAAGGCAAAGAAGGCAAAAGCTCCTGTTGTATTTGAAAACAGTAACTGGAAGAATACATAATTTAGACAGTGACAGAAGAGAGTCTATCAATAGGCATTTGGACAGATACACGAATGAGGGCCTTTTTTGATCTGACATCTCAAATAATTGACTGAATAATGACTATACTTTGCTACAACTTAAAGTGATTAGTAAAAAGCACTTTGGAGTTGGATTTTTATGGGCAATTAGCAAATTTTGTTTTATCTTCTGAATTAGTATTCATCTTAGATATTTCATTTAACTGATGTTGTTCAAACTGTACTTCCCTGAAAGAGCTTTAAAGAGTAATTAGGAATTAAAAATTTAATTAAAAAATCACCTCCTCTTTGCTGATGAACAGTGTGGTTTACTCCTTCTTACATTATTCTGAAGTGAGACCAAAGACATCATATATTAGGCATAGCTTACTGTGCAATGGCTTAAGAACCCATGGGATTCTTCAGATCTTTGAAGGAATACTGAAGAAATAAAAGCTATTCAAGTAATCTTGAGGAACTACAATAAAATAAATTTTAGGTATATTTAATAACAAGATACATAATACATATTTTAGTAGTTCTGCTTATTATGTATGAGTTAAATATTTTTGACTTTTATTAGAGGAAAGGAATGGAGTAATTGTGATCGTCTGATAATAGTAATAAATCCTGGCTACTGCCCTTGGTCAGGCTGACCATTCATACAACAAGAAGTTGTAAAGAAAATAGTTCTTTGAGAAATGTGTTCCTTTCACTAAAAGGATGAGGGACTATGTGGAACATTGCTTATACTGTCCAGTGTGGTCACTTTTTGTTGCAAAGGAATATTTCTTGAGACTATTGGGGTAGAATATATCTGGAAATGATGAATGTAAAAACAAAGTAAATCAATAAAATGTATTATTTTTAAAATGAAATAAAAAGAAACTTTTTTTTCTTTGTGTGTTGTAGAAACCAGAATATGTTTATAATTTTACACTTAATTTTTCAACTTCCTGTGGATAGTATCTTAATACTTTTTGTGTCATGAGATACTTTTGGCAGTTTGATTAAGCTTGTGAACCTCCTACTCAGAATAATATTATTTAAATGAATAAAACAAAATACATATTTTAATTTCAACCTAATTGGTTTATTTTTGTAATCCTATCAAAATATTAAATTTATAGACCTAGGTTAAGAACCCTTGTTTTAGTTTTAAAGAAAAAATTGGAATGTCATATTTTTATGGTATATTAAACTTTTTAAATTATATAAATTAAGTGAAAACTATAATGTATTTCAAATTCCTTTTAAAAAATGGTAGAGCTCAGTTCTTACCATGACTGCAAAACTTTGCAAAACAAAGCTTCTTTCCATTGCTGATGTGTGAAACAGATTTGTTTTGAATAAGTACTTTCTAGTTAGAGATGAGTAAAGCTGGAGGCATTCGAATATCTGGGGCCTTTTTAGCTGTTCTCTCTCCCCCCCCTCCCCCATGAAAAAGATTTTTAAGAAAGTGTATAAAGCATACCAGTGTTTCCCTCTCTCTCCCTCTCTCTCTTTTGACATGACCTAATTTATGTTCATGTGGTCAGATAACCAAAAATAGTTTCACTAGATTCATGTTTTCCTTATTTGAGACCATTGACAAGAGAACCAATTGCTTAAGGTTCACAGGATCATTGATGTTGAGCTGGAAGACACTATAAGAGTTTTCTTGTTTAGCTTCCTCATTTACAAATGAGGAAACTAAATAATTCAGACAAATTAAATGATTTGTCCAAAGTCACTAAAGTAGTGGCGGACACCAAATTTTAACTCAAGCCCTCTAACTCCAAATCCAGTAGCCTTTAATACTGTACCATGATGCTTTCCAAAATTACAAAGACAGTTACTTTGGCAGTCAGGACATCACAATGGCCAGTTGGTTAACTGAATACATTGGTGAAACCAGTTGTCTGCATCATGTAGACAGAGCACCCACCATTTTGCTCATTATCTTGGTAATGATCTCAAAAGTCGCCTCATGATAGATTTCCCAGTGGCTTTTTCTTTTCTTTCCTGGTCTTGTGTCCTAATGTCCAAAATGTCTCCCTGTGATTGTCCTCTGCTGAATGCTGTAGCATAGGGAAAAAAGGTTTTGCCCCACACTGCCAAAATTTAGAAGGCACTGATAGCATTTATATTCATTCTCTAGGTAGAACCAAGCTTAGGACTTCATTAATAGGAAGAATTAATTAAAGCATGATGGCACCAGATGGCATGTGCCTGATTCTTTCATCCCCACAGCAGCTGAACCTCAATGGAGCTCCTTCCCAGCCCCATCCTTTTGTTTATTATTTTGGTAGTGATTCTGAAGTGACCTCATGATTGACGTCCCAGTGGCTTTCTCTTTTCTTCCCAGGTCTTGTGTCCTAATGTTCAAAGTGTGTCTCTGTGAGTCTCTTCTGCTGAATTAAATTGGTCTAAAAAGTTTTTTTGAAGGTGCCTTTCTTGATAGTTGTGGTATTTGCTTATACTTCCTGAGTTACATGTTATGACCTGACAGATAAATAAAGCTAACATTTTCCTTTGAAGTTGGTGGTTTTAGCACTGTGTAAACCTAGACTAAATATTTAAAAAATTTTAAAAAATCATTTAAAATAAGGATATTTGTGTTGCTTTAACATCAAAAACCTTGTGACTAAGAAGTACAACTTAATAATATCCCCCATTAATATAGTGCTTTATGGTTTATGAAGTGTTTTCTACATCACAATCCCTTGAAATACATAGTATAAGTATTATTACCCCCCCCCCCATTTCAGAGACAGAAAAACTAAGGTTCATGAAGATAAAATGACTTGCTCACAGTAACTAGTAAGAGAAGCACAATGAATAATTGACAGCATTTATTAAGTGTTTTAGTACATTACTAAGTCCTGAGGGTACTGGTACAAGCAAACAACACAGTCCCTGTTCTCCAGGAGTGTCCACTCTAATGGGCCAAAGGAGACAACCCTGGAAAGGGAGTGGGTGAAGAATGGGCCAGAGTGTAGAACTGTTGACCAGGGAGCGAGGTAGAACTCTGCTTCTAAGCATTCTCTTCAGGGATATGGAGTCTTCAGGCGGGCTGGAGGGGCTCGGGGAGGCCAAAGGGACAGTGGGAAATGGCCCCTGCTGCTCCAGCATGCTGGGCTCCATGGGTGTTCATATCTATTTTGTCTGTATCCTTCTGGGTGCTTGCATCATCTGTCCCTACAATGATGCTCCACGTAACCAAGTGAGAATGGTCCATTTGTGTTTCAGGTCAACTTAGCCCATGTCGAAGCAGCAGATTGTTTCCTAGAAACTAACCTAAAGGAACTTCCTTCAAGAGAAGCTCAGCTTGCAAGTCTCCAGAGCACGACCGAGTTTGATATCCTTGTTATTGGTGGAGGAGCAACAGGATCTGGCTGTGCATTAGATGCTGTGACTAGAGGTAAGACCTGACGTGGGTGGGGGCGACCTAAGTGGCTGTCTGATTTCATCACAAACAGTAATTTACTTTTATTAAATGTACTGATTACTGTGCTCATAAAATCGTGGCTTTGTGATCGTGAATGCATTGTGGAAGAGATTTGGCTTATGACCTGTTTTAATCCAGTTGCCCATACATCATAGTGGGAATGGAAGCGGTAAGTATATGCTCCTTATTAAGTGAAAAACCACTAATGAACATCATTGTGCTTTGGACAGAATGACTATTGATTTTTGTGTAGCAGAGTGAGTAGCCCTTTGAATTATGTGAGTACTCAAAGGACTAATGATTTTTGTCACTGTGGATTTTTCCTGGTTTGAAAATGCGCTCTCCTAAAGCAAATTTCAACTTTTCCAAGATTGAATAGATTTGCCTTAGATCGGTGCTTAAGGCACAAAGACATCAAGTCAGGCGCTCAGGGTCATATATTTAGTTAGTGACAGAGGTAGGATTTGAGCCTAGGTCTTCTGCACTGGCTTCTCTTCCATTATGTTAGACCAACTATATATCTACTTTATATCTTTATACACGAATAAAGAAAAGCTAGATAGCAAAATGTATTGGGTGCCTGACTTGGGATCAGGAAGACCCAAGTTTAATTCTGGCTTTAGATATTTACTAGCTGTGTGACCCTGGACAGAACATCTAACCCTGTAGCCTCTGTTTCTGCTTCTGTAAATGAGCTGGAGAAGGAAATAGCCAATCACTCCAGTATTTTTGCCAGGAAAACCTCAAAAAGAGTCATGAAGAGTTGGACACAATTGAAAAACGAGTAAACAAAAAAAGACATCTTGGATGGACATTGAAAAACAACCTATAAGCTGGATTTACTGTCATTTAGAAAAATAATAGTGATAATAATAGCTAAAATTTACATAGTATTTACTATGTGCCAGGCACTGTGCTAAGCACTTTACAATATCTCATTTAATCTTCATAAAAATCTTGGGACAGATAGGTGTTATTATTATTTTCCTCATTATATAGATGAAGAAACGGGCAAACAGTGCTTAAGTAACTTGCCCAGGGTCATACAGTCATTAAGTGTATGAAGTTGGATTTGAATTCATGTGTTTCTGAATCTCAAGTCTAATGTTCTAGGTGTTGCATCACCTAACTGCTGCTAGGAGGTCCAGAACAGGCCAGATCATATTTCAGAAATTGCCTGCTTCTCTAAATATTTTATTTCAGGGAAATTATATATATAACTGTTTTATTGAACATCACAATCTCAAAAGAACCGAAAGTGTAACTAACCCATGAGGCAATGGAAAGGCTCATGATGGGCATTAAAAGGCTTCAGCAAAAGATTTTCTGTCTAATGACTGAACCTTAAAGAAAAAATACCAATGTAGTGTAGTATCAATGATGAGTTGTGTGTCAGAAATGGTAGGAAAGAATTATTGAAGAGACCCAAAAAGGATAAATGCTAGCTGTTTAGTGAGAATAAATGATGGAGGACCCATGTATGTACCCAGTGTTATAATTCTCTAGCATGCTGGGTAGATTCTTAGATCTTTTGGAAAGATCTAGTAATGAATGACTAGAATAAGACCACTTGGAGCAGCTGTTTTCTGTCCTGCAGAAGGAGCATTCCTCACACTAATGAGATCCACGATTCTTCTAAGTTGTTGCCACTGATTATTGCAAAAAGAGCTAAGCTTTCCAGGTAGAATCAGGCTTTTCTTACTTGATAGGGAAAGAGAGATCTTTTGACAAGCTTGGAGTGCAGTAGATCTCTCAAGTTCCTTGTCCTTCAATAGGGAGATGGTGCTTAGGATGCTGCCTTCCTGTTTGGGTTTAGCCCCCAAATTAATTTAATTGTGTTAGATCTTGTCAGGCTTCCATTTTTTCATCTATAGTATAACAGAGGGATAAGGAGGCAACCTTTGAATAGTAGATAGAAAGACATGGATTCAAGTCCTGGCTCAAACACAGACCAGATCAGTCAGCTAGCAAAATCTGTCAAGCCCCTACTGTGTGCAAGGCAATGTGCTAAGTACTGGGGATGCAGAGAAAGGCAAATGGCAGTTCCTGCTCTCAAGGAACACATAGTCTAACAGGAGAGAAAACATGCCAACAATTATTTCCAAATAAGCTATATACAGGATGCACTGACATCTTTTCCATTGTATTAGTTCATCCATCTATCTGTCATTCCATTTATCCATCCATCCATCCATTCATCCATGTGTCTGTCTATCTTTTTGTGTATCTCCATCCATCTATCTAAATATCTTGATCAGGATAAATAGGAAATAATCAACAAGTGGAAGGTACTAGAATTGAGAGAGACTGCAAAAGATTTTCTGTCTGTATGACTGTGGACTAATGGTTTAACCTTAAATAAAAAAAAATAGATACCAGTGTAATGTGCATTCAAATAGGAAGATGAAAGCTCAGGTCTTCCAGCTCCTCTCTCCCCCAAATAGTAATAAAGATAGTAACTAATACTTACACTATCATCTCACAGGTTATTATGAGGAAAACACCATTTAACTGCAAGATATCTTCATAAATGTGAGGTTGTGGATCCATAAGAGTGCTATTTCTTCTGTTTTGGGTCATGATCATACAAGTCATGAGAAGGCATTCTTTGAAAGTTACTATGATCCCAAGTATGTCCCCTGGTGGCCAATCTTGTAACGGCTCTCTGAACCATCCCAGGATACTCCTCAGATGGCAGAGACATGCAATCCATCTCCAAATGATTCAGTCTGGTTGGGATCTTGACAGAGCTTTTTGTTCTAGTGACTGACATTCCTCAGTCACACAGGCTTGTAATTATGTTATTCTTGACTCCTCACTTGTCATCTATTGCACATAGATAATCTTTGCCAAAATTTGTATTTAAAAAATCTTTTTATATGCCTTCTTTTTTCCATTCAAGGAACTGCCCTGGTAGATGCTTTTATCACCCCTTGTCGTGGGTTTCCCTGCCTCAAATCTCTTCTCATTCTAACCCATCTTCTGCTCAGCCCATCAAAATGGTTTTCCTGAAGTATAGGCTTGACTCTGTCACCCCATTTGAGATTTTCTTGGGAGATATTGAACTGATTTGACATTTCCTTTTCCAGCTCATTTTCATATGAGGAAACTGAGGCAAATGGGGTTGAATGACTTGTCCAGGGTCACACAGCTAATAAAGGTCTGAGGCTGGATTTGAACTTAACCCTTCCTGATTCCAGGCTCAGTGCTATATCTGTTTCATTACATAGGTGCCCTCAAGATGCTCTAGAGCAGTGATGGTGAATCTTTTAGGGGGCGGGTGATGTCCTCAGATGTACGTGGAGAGGGGGAGGGGAGAAGCCTGGCCTCACATCCCTCTGGCTAGAAAGCAAGACAAACTGGCTAACTCTGCTGGGCTGATGGTGTATGTGCCCACAGAGACAGCTCTGAGTGCCCCCTCTGGCACACGTGCCATAAGTTTACCACCATGGCTTTTTTAGAGACTTTCTGTTCCTTCTGGGATCAAATATAAAATGCTTTTTTTAAAAAGCATTTAAAGTTCCTTACCTAGAGTGCCCCTTCCCTTTCTAGTATTCTTAAACTTGATTCTCCTGAATCTTCTCTATAATTTGGGAACACTGGTTCACACCATGCTTCTTACTCAGTGCTCCGTCTCCTGCCCTTGTGCCTTTCCATATTCAGTGGACATCTAGGTGGTGCAGTGGATAGAGCACTGAACCTGAAGGCAGGAAGATTCATCTTATGTCTTAGATACCTACTAGCTGTGTGACCCTGAGCAAATCATTTAATCCTGCATGCCTCAATTTCCTCATCTGAAAAGGACCCAGAGAAGGAAATGGCAAGCTACTCCATCTTTGCCAAGAAAATCCCAAATGAAGGCATAGAGTGAGGCATGACTGAACAGCAGCAGCAGCAACAGCAACAATAACTGGAATACTCTTCCTTTGTCTCTAGCACTTTGCAGAGTCCCTGGCACATTGAGCTAGATTCCTGATCCTTCTTTATATCTTAAATCAAATGTAGTCTTCTAGAGGCTTTTTTTGCTTCCCTCTGTAAATCTTGAAATCTCTCAGACTTGTGAATGTTAAAAATTTCCCCATCGGGGAATTCTCAATTGGAACAAATTCCCTACTGAGAAACATTCCCCATTTTGAGGTGAGAACTCGCCAGGATCAGAAATGGGAGGATCTCTACCCCATCCCTACTTAAGAATGCTTTAGGGCAGAAAACTCTTTGCTAAACAAAGAAAGTACTTGGATCCATGCTTATGGTGGGGCAAGGAGTTCTTTGAGCCAGGCCTGTTTTTAGAATTGATACAATGGGATGCTAGGTACCTAAAAGGATTGGGCAAGTTTTTTCTTGATGAGATTAGTTGACTCAGCTGTGTTCTCTTGTTCAGACTTACTGAGATTTGGTCAACACAGCAGGAATTTAGATGAGCAGTCCTTTGGAAAGCGTCTACAGTGATTGGTAGATGTAGGGACTTAGGGGAGGTGACATGGGAGAAAAACCCCTATATAAGAAAAAGCAGAATCTCTTGAGGATATTCCTTTTGGAGAATTCCTTTTGGAGGATCTCTGATGAGGACCTCTTGGGAAGAATCTCTTGAGAGAGGCTCTGGAGAAGGGAAGCTCTTGGAGGACAATCTCTAAGGAGGTCTCACTGGAGCTCCTCTAAGGGGACTCTGTCCCTCTGGAGGCTCTGGAGAGATGCCCATTGGAACAGTCTCTGGCTGGAAGGCTCTCTGGTGAAGTCAGCTGAGATGGAGCTGGCCTGGTGTCACTAGAATCCTTGTTTAGTCAGACCTTGTGGTGAGTGTTAAAAAACTGACTGATTTCTCTCTTAAGGCTCAGGTCTAGGCCATATTGGCTTGAGGCCCTTCATACTTATTCCTTTCTTACTCTCTCTCTCTCTTTCTTTGATTACTCATTGTATTGTTAATTAAAATCTCTATAAAACCCAATTGACTTGGGTATTTGAATAATTGGGAATATTTCCCTGGCGACCACCTTATATTTGATTTAAAACCCAAGACACTGTAGTGAAACATATTTCTGCGGTCAAATTTACTCACCCTCTCTTATATCTATCACAATTTATATCTTTCACTATTTTAATCACTACAGTTTAAGACCTCAACCATTTTAAATCTCACACCTCGCAGACCTTCTCCCACCCCACACATGGCTCGTGCTTTCCCTTTGAGATTGCTTTCCATTTACATTACACTGAATGCATCTTTTTTGTATGTGGAGACTCCTCAAGGATAAGGACCGTAAATTTATCTTCCTTTATCCCCAGGGCCTAACAGGAATAGAGTAGATACTGATTGAGTGTTGGATATTCTAGCATTCCCTCTGGACCATTAGAAGGAATCAGAGTAGGATTTTGTTGAGGGCAGGCCACCTCTCTGGCACTCTGTAGTTCTCTGGGATATCCTCCCCCCCTTCTTTAGTATCACAAGGTTTGTGATTCCATTAGTGTGGATGCTCTCTTCCCCAGTGTGGATCACCTCTCTTCTGTGCCTTCAGTGAATTTCATGAATTCCTGGCATAGTAGGAAACTCTACTCTGTTTCCTCCCCTACCCCTCACCCCCAGCTTCCCCATCACACCTGGTTGCCAGCCTTTTGTTGATGACTCTGTCCAAACTTAACTAGTTTGGGTCTTGGATGCTGAGAAGTTTTTACAGCTTAGTAGTACCTGCCAGAATTTTTACTCTATTGATAATAGCCTTTAGGAAACCAGAGTCAGAGCCTTACCAACTTGAGACAATGAAGTAGGACTTTAATGGAGCCAAGCATCAGTAGCATTATGAATTTTAGAATTTGAAAGCTCCCTAAATTTATCTAGTCTAAGTCCTGCATTTTACATTTGAGGAAACTGAGACCTGCTTAGGCTAAGTGATTTGTTCAGGGTCACGTAATTAATTTAGGTGAAAAAAATCTTGAATGAATTACATAAACTTTCTTATCTTATTTGTAGAATGTAATTAATTGATTATTCAGAAAGACATTGAGGATGAAAAGCTCTTAATATGCATAAAGCCTTCAAAAGATAAATCAAGTCCCTTGAGTCAGAAACACGATTCTTCATTTGGTAATTTTTAAAACTAGATGAATTCCCAGAGAAAAGACAGTAGGAATTGGCCTTCACATCAGTGTATTTTTAGCTTTATTTTGAGGTTTTGGTTATGTATGACTGCTCTTACAACAGTGACCAATATGGAAGTGTGTTTTGCATGACAATAAAAATGGAAAAAAATAAACTAAATGGATACCCATGTGTGTTCCATAGGAATCCATTCAGTGTGAAGAAAACCCATACAGGTGGCATCATGGGGATAGTGTTAGACTTAGAATTAGAAAGATCTAAATTCAGATCTTAACTTGGATACTCACTAGTTCTGTCACTCCTGGGCAAGTAATTTAACCTCCTCTTACCTCAATTTCCTGGGATAATAGTACTTTTCTTCCAAGTTTGTTGCAAGGATCACATGAGATAATATTTTAAAAGTATTCCATAGATCATAAAATACCACATAAATGCTAACTATTATTTTATGATGATGATCTACAGTATGTTGAGTCAACTCCCTATGGTGAATTTTTGGCAGGACATAAATGAGAGTCACAAAGGATAGGGAGGAATATGGATAGGTTTAATTCATTTTTGATTCACATTGAGTAAATGCTGACATGGATTATAAATACTCTTATTAATGGGTCATCAAACTTAAGCAAATAGTATAACAAACCCTAAAACTGTTAGAGATCTATTTTTCAGAGCTTTATAGAGATCTTTCTTATTTTTAATGGACATGATGTTTGAAAAATTGAGGAGTTCAGAGTTACTCAAAAGTATTACCACTCTAGATTCTACATTAGTCATGTGGTAATTAATTTCACGAGCAGCTTGGGGGTGCAGTGGATTGTGTGCCCAGCCTAGAAGACTCATCTTCTTGAGTATAAATGTGGACTTATTCGTTTACTAGCTGTGTGACCTTGGGCAAGTCATTTAGTCTTATTTACCTCAGTTTCTCATTTGTAAAATGAGCTAGAAATGAAAATGACAAACTACTGTATCTTTTTGTCAAGAAAACCCCAAATGGGGCTGTGAAGAGTTGGACAGGAATGAAATGACTAAACCACACACACACACACACACAATTCTGTGTGTGGGTTTTAAAACTTGTGCACATGATTAATAATTTCTAAGGAAAAGGATATGCATTTTTAATATCTTAGGCACATTGGTTATGGTTTTAGAAAACCCCACAGATTAGCTAGGTTATATTTGCATATTGGTTTTTATGGTTTATTTAAAGTAGTTGGTAAACTCATTTAGCTCTACAAGTACAGTTTTCATGCTTGTTTCCATAATGTTGGTAGGTAGGCCTCCAGGGGAAAGTAGAATTGTAATTAAAATGTACAAAGAATTGCTGAAGGTAATCTATATTTATCCTTTTACTGCATTTTCTGATCGTATCAGTAGCGTTCTGAAGTGTGAAATAATCATAGGCATTTGGTTAATGACTTGTTCATTGTTGCTGTTCATTCATGGAATTTGCTCTTTTATTATGTTTGATGCTTCACTTAACAACAAATTTTGCTTTCTCTGTCTTTGATATGTTTTCACCCAATTATTCCTGATTGTATCCATTAATCTTTAGTCACATTTGACAAAAATAAATTACTGTGATCTTTTAAAGTTACCAATAATAATTAGATTTTTCAGGACATCAAAGTTTTGGAGGGCCAGTAGACATTAAAGCTCTTGTATATCATGGGTGCCCATGCTATTTTATCGGTGTGATTTTGGGGGACTCAGAAGAGGATGGTGAAGGAAAAGCTACATATTCTTTATATCCAAACATGAGCTATTTTTACCAACCAAATCCATTTCCTCCTAACAGTGGTCAGATTGCATTTGCTTTTTAGAGGTTATTGTTTTACCAACACAACAACACCTGGCTCTCCTCTTCCTCTCCATCCCTCTCTTCTCCTCATCCCTGCACTCCATGGTCAATTATGGTATAAAGAGAAAGGTTGATGTATCAGAAAGAAGATGCTCCCTGATGATCTGGATTTTTTCTTGGACCACAAATTCAGAGTCCACTTTGTGAGATGGCAGCTGTGATATTATTAAACTTCACTGAGAGAGGACAGAATCAGTATTCATTGGGCTGAATGTGAAGTCTTGTGTTTAGCTCTAGACACCATGCTTTAGGAACAGTATTGATTAGCTGGCCTGTGTTCAGAGTAGAATAATTAGCTTGTTAAAGGCCTTGAATTCCTGCCACATGAGGGATCATTTGAAGGAACTAAGGATGTTTAGCTTGGTGAAGAGAGTTTGGCAAAAGAGACAATAGTTTCCTTTTAAATATTTGAAAAGCTGTCATGTGGAAAAAGAACTAGGGCTGTTCTACTTTGCCTAAATAACCCTGGCTTTCTTTTCTTCAGTCTTGAGGATTTGGAGTCAAGAGCCCTGGATTTGAATCTTGGCTTCTTCAAACACTAGCCCTATGATTCCAGGCAGGTCATCAAAATTCTTTAAACCTAGTTTTCTTATCCGTGAAATGGGAATCTTCTATTTATGCAGTCACTTTTTGGTAGTAGAGTAATATAAAAGTGCTCCATAAGCTTTGGGGTACAATATAAATGTGAATTGCTTCTTTTAAGTCAACAGGCACTAATTGCACATGGAGCAGTACATACAACACTATGGCAGATGCAGGAGATGGAAAGAAAAAAAATGAAACAGTCCTTGACTTATACAAGCTTCAATGCTATGAAGGGATATAATAAATGTACTTGTAGCATTTGGGGTGCCCGCTTTGCCACACTAGAAACCTACTCTAGATGTCAACATCCATCCAAAGCCCCATTGCTCATGAACCCCTATAAATACTCACTTTTACCAGCCAGCCAGAGGGCACCTTAATTCAAAAGAGAAGACATTAAGGTCCATCACACTGAAAGTAATTAACTGGAATAGGATAAAAAATCTCCAGTTCCCAATATACCTAGTTTATACTTTCCCACTAGTGAAGGAGAGCACATATCGAGCAAAGGTAACCAGGAATACATCTAAACATACCTAGACCCAGATGGAGAGTATTGAAGAAGTAACATGAGATGAAGTAGATAGAGTGTCATACTTCATGCAGGGAAGACACTTGAGTTCAGTTCTACTGTAGATATTTTTGTGACCATGACTAATTCTCTTAACTTTATCTTTCTTTTTTGCAAAATAGAGTAATAACCTACTTCTCAGGATTGTTATAAGGATCAAATGAATAAATAATTAATTATTAATTTTCATATAATTAAAAATAAATAAAAATAATAAAAATAATAAAATAAATATAAAAATAATAAAATAAAGAAAAAAAGAAGAAAGAAGATTATTTCAAACTTTCAAGTGCTGTATGAAATTCAATTTTACTTTATTTTTAATTCCAAATTTACTCCCTCCCTCTTCTTCCTCCCTTACCCACTGAGAAAGCAAGGAAAACAAAACCTATTATGAATACATATGGTCAAGGAAAATAAATGACCACTTTAACCATGTTCTTTCCCTTCCCCCCAAATATTTCAGTATGTACTCCAAGTCCTATTTCACCATGAGAGCCCTCTGGAATCATGATTGGTCATTTTATTGATCACTGTTCCTGTCTCAAAATTATTTGTCTTTATGATATTATTTTTGTATGAGTTGTTCTGGTTTGTCCCACTCTATATCAGTTCATATAAGTTACTCTGAGTCTATTTCCTTATTAATTTCTCATATCACAATTGTATTCTATCACATTCATGTACCATAATTTTTTAGCTCTTCCCCTATTAATAGGCACTCCCTCAGTTTCCAGTTTTTTTGCCACCACAAAAGGAGGCATTATAAATATTTTTGTAGATGTAGAGACACTTTTTTCTTTGATTTAATTAGGCATATAGATCTAGTGGTAGTATCACATTCCAGTGCTAAAATGAATTATTTTATCATTGACAGTATCTAGGGAACATTGGTGAGGCAGCACATGCCAGGAACTCATGTAAATAGAGCACATTCATGGGCAACTTACTTATATCTCTGTTGCTGTGGTGTTGCTGACTTCTTCATAATACTTTCTGATGATCTTGTTGAATAGATCCTTTCTTTCTTGCTATCTTCTGGACTCTCATTCTTTATGGCCATTTCTAGATTTTCTATTTATATCTGTGAGAAACAGTGGCTAAAAAATCTCTTTCCGACAAGGGCAGGTTAATACATCTTTAAGCCACAGACAACACATATATCAAAGTATAGTTTAAAAAAGCCAGCCAGAAGGTCCCAAACTAAGATTAAATCTGTTTTTTTGACTATTTCCGTCTATTGCTGATTTAAAGCTTAGGGTTTCAGACTATCTAAGTTTTAGATTAGAAATTCCATGTAACTCCTATTTAATACTTTATAGGAATACTGAGAATCAAAAACTCATTTTGAGAGCCCCACCAAAAACTACCAGGAGGGACTATGTGGAATTTGAAGATACATAGTCTATTTTTCTTCCAAGATCTTTGACTGGCATACAAATGGATTTGAACAATTGAACCAGAAATAAGCCTAATAAAGAAGGCAAGGTCATTGTCCTACTTTCTTGGCTCACATTCCTAGTAGATATGTTTACCAGCATCAAAATCCTTAGTATTTGTTCTATGTGGAGAAGTTCAAAATCACTGTATTTCCCTACCTATAGATAAGTTAATGCAAACAATTTGAACAAGGAGAGTGTAGTTAAAAAATGGGAATGTTTGGATGTGTCCTTGTAAGAGATGACATTTGAGTTGAGCCTGGAAGATTGACTAACACTCCAAAGAAGTGAGAAATAAGGGGCATGAAGTTTTGGACATTCATGGAATTTGCCAGCATGGAAAGAGGAGATGGAGCATTGTATTAGGGGATCAACTACTAGACTGTGAGTGAAAAGCTTTTCAAATATTCCTTTTTTTCTTAGCTTTCTCCTTAAACAACTATGGTATGGTGTAGGTTTTTATATTTATTTTAAAGGCTAAATGCAAGTACCATGAGTCATTGGGAGTGGGAAGTCAAAGTCCAAGAAGGAAATGATTTTAATTTCTCAGTACATCAAAGGTAAGCACAAATGAAAGTGAAGTTTAAATAGGATTATGTAGAGTACTCTGAGGGTAGAGTACTTTGGCTATGATTAGTCCAATGTCAAGAGATAATGGTAGAAAGGGCAGAGGTCTATTTTGACAGGGGCCAGGTTGTAGGTCGCTTAACTGGTAGATGAATGATGAGTAGAAGTGATTGGTGTCAGTGTCCTTTTTACATATTACTTTATGTATAGCAATAGTATGGATAGGAAATCTTCAATAAAATGATAGAACAATTTTTGGAACTGTCCCTCAAAATAGTTTGAAGTCAAATTAGCAATATAGGAACTTGAAATTTGGGATAGGGAGGCATGAATTTTTTTTTTTAATTTGGAAAATTTTATTTAATTAATTTATAATATTTTCCCATTGTCACAAGATTCCTGTTCTTTTCCTCCCCTTCCTTTATCTCCCTCCCATAGTTGATATCCAATCCCCCTGGGTTTTACATGTGTCATTGATCAAGATCTATTTTCATTTTATTGATATTTGCACTAGGGTGATTGTTTTAGAGTCTGCATCCCCAGTCATATCCCCTTTGATGCATGTCATCATGCATTTGTTTTTCTTTTCTGTTTCTACTCCCACAGTTTTTCCTCTGAATGTGGATAGTGTTTTTTCTTGTAGATCCCTCCAAGTTGTTCAGGATCACTGCATTGACACTAATGGAGAAGTCCATTACGTTCGATTGTACCACAGTGTATCAGTCTCTGTGTACAATGTGCTCCTGGTTCTGCTCCTTTCACTCTGCATCAATTCCTGGAGGTCGTTCCAGTTCACATGGAATTCCTTCAATTCATTTGGGCACAATAGTATTCCATCACCAACAGATACCACAATCTGTTCAGCCATTCATCAATTGGAGGGCATCCCCTCATTTTCCAATTTTTTTTTGCCACCACAAAGCGTGAGGCTATGAATATTCTTGTACAAGTCTTTTCCCCTATGATCTCTTTGGGGTATAAATCTTGCAGTGATATGGCTGGATCAAAGGGCTGGCAGTCTTTTAGACTCTTTGGACACAGTTCCAAATTGCCCTCCAGAATGGCTGGATCAATTCACAACACCACCAGCAATGTATTAATGCCCCAGTTTAGGCATGAAGTTTTCAAACCTTGCTGGATTAAGATGACAAAGAGTTAAAAGCCTGACAGGAAAAAGTTGCAAAAACTCTATTCCCACATTCAACAAACTCAGGTAGCACTTATCAGTAAAATTATTGGCAAATTGAAACTTTTGTGAAACCTGTATCTTGGTAAGGGTCTCTGTGTGGGGCTATTCTAGCATTTCTAATTAACTAATTAAAATTTATAGTGCATTGTGCTTACAAATTATGACCCCAATTACATTGCATATTTACCAGACATTTCAGATAAGGAGTCATCTTTGTTTGTATTGTTGATTCAGTTGCTGAGTATGCAAATTATTTAAAGGACCAATATAAATAGACAATTTAGAACTTTTATATACACTTTGAATGCTTGTTCCTCTATAGGAAAGAGATTGGTTAATTTCAGCAGTCTTTACCTTTAAAAATCAGTGCTGTCCTCTCTTAGTGATGTTTTTGGTTATGGTTCACCTAATCTCTAGTATCCTAAAAAGGTATGCAAAATATGTGAGCCTTGGCTATCATCTGTCTCAGTTTATTTCCTCTCTTAAGTGGACCTTTTTCCCAAGAGATAAATACTAATAGATACTAAATCAATTCAACATGTAAAATTCCATTAAAATAAACAGATTCCCTTATAGAAAATGCCAAGTCAAAACATAGGCCATCACTTATGCTGCTGAAACTGCAGGCTGCTTTGGTGGGTGGGGAGATGGAGTTCTAAAGAAAAGAAGCCTCTGCTTCACATTTCTATCCTTTGGTTCTTATCCACAAGGTCCTAATTTTAGTGCCAGAGAGTCCTTTGTTTGGCTTTTAAAGCCTGTAATAATCTGACCCCTTCTTATCTTCCAGAGTTCAAGCATCATGTTTGGCACCTAATAAGTGCTATAATAATGCTAGCTTTTGTTGAATGAATGTTGTCATTTTATTACATCCCACCATGTGTACTGTGGGCCAGTGACTCTTGCCTGGACTGTTCCTTCCATAAGGCACTCCATCTCCCAATTCCACGCATTTTCATTGGCTTTTTTTGGCCTTTCCCCATACCTGGACTTCTGTTCTTCCTGTAAGCCTCCTTGTTGCACTGACTTCTTTAAGTCTTAGTTAAAAAAATAATTTTCAATAAGAGGTATTTCATGAGTCCTCTCAATTCTGAAGCCTTCCTTCTGAGATTACCTCTGGTTTATCCTGCCTTTTTCTTTTTGTATATAGTAGCTGGTAGGTTAACTCCCACATTAGTTCGAGTTTCTAAAGACTTTCTGCCCTCAATGCTGGCATGGTGCCTGGCACATAGTGGGTGCTTAATAGATGATTGTTGACTTGAAAAGACTTCCAGAAGCTATTGAGAAATGAAGCTCCATAACTTGGCTTAGATTTGCTCAAAGTCATACAGATGAGAGGGTGGGATTTTTGAACCAAATTCTCTGATTTAGAATCTTTTTTAATACTCATGTTGCCCCTTAGTACTCACATATACAGGTCATAATAAGAAAGGCAGAGCTATAGATGTATGTTAAAGTTTGCATGTTTTGGCCACCTTAGTGCCCCTGATTCTTTCAAGACTTGTTTATGTTCTGTAGAAGACCTAAAAATTAGAGATTTGCTACAAATGAATCAGCAGTGGAATCTGGTTATTTTAAGGGTGCTGAAGGGACCCTTTTCTTTCCACACTTTCACATTACAAAGACAAAGAATAAATGGAAGAGCTGCAAGAACATTGGATTTGGAGTCAAGATCTGGGTTTAAATATCTAGAGGACAAAGAGAAGTCTAGTTGTGTATTTCCATCCACCCAGTAGAATGTGGACTCCTAATGTGCTGTTTTATACTGTTATTTGGAACCCCTTTGCCCACTATGGAACTATTTTGACTGAGATCTTAATAAATATTTGTTGGTTTGGGAAGGTATAGAAAGAACAACGCCACAAAAGTAGGGTTGTATAAACTTTTTGAGGTTCATTTTTATCAGGCAAAGGAGGCAAAGAGTTACTTTAGCTGTTTGAGGAATGGCAAAGTCTTTTACTTTCTGTTGGGAAATTTGGCCTATAACTGGATACTGAAATCGGTCTTTGTTTGATTACCTTTTTGAGTATTTGGTTGTTTTTTAGTTTTCTGTTACTACAGCTCTTCTGGGGATTAGAAACTGAACCTTGCATGTTTATATCTCTAGTGGTTGGGGAAGAACTTAGAAACTAATTGTTCTTTAATTCCAAGAATGGAGAGATTAACTTTAATTTAGTTCCTTTAGGACTCAATGTTTTTTGGACTTATGACCTGATTAGTCTTTTGTCAAGGACACCTGATTGGTTTATCGATTTCATTTCCTTTTTGAACCATTCTGGAGTTTCTTGTTGTTTCATGCTTTCTTGGGTAAGTTTTATATTTCACCAGGCATTATATTGCTTTTCTTTGTCTTGTAACATTTTAAAGATAGTTTTGTAGTCTCTTTGAAGATTTCATACTCATCTTTTGCTTAGGATTTGAGAGTTTTCTTTTAAAAATTGTTTTACCTTTTTTAGATGAGGTTTTTGTTTTGAAATCTTTGGTATTTCATTGTTTTTCATTATATTCTCTTTATCATTCACTTTATAACTTCTCCTTTTGCTGATCAATATATTCTCAAAATTGGATTGCAAAACTGCCTTAGACTCTTCATATATTTGGGGGTGGTGTAGGGTTCACCAGCTTCTGTTCCTGCCTTGGGAAGAGCAGGACTCATTACAGCTAGGTTTCAGCTTTCTTTCTAGTCTGGCAGTCACATTATGCTTTCAGCATCTAAATTTCTCACTTGGTTCTACTTTCCTTCTTGTGTCCGAGCTGAGTAAACGTCATCAACTTTTTCCTAGATGGGGTGATAGCAGGAAGGGTGATCTGCATCTCACTCCATGAATATTAGTAATGGTCAACTCTAATTCCCCAGGGCATATTAGTTTTCCTTTTCTAGTTTGTCTTGCAAGGTAGATACTTTTAGACCTTTGCCCTCATCCAGTTCTTCTTTGGGATCTTTAAAAATTTTTTTTTATTTAATTAATTTAGATTTTTTCCCATGGTTACATGATTAATTTTTTTTCCCTTCTTTCCTCTTCCCCCCTCCCAGAGCCAATTGGCAATTCCACTGGGTTTTACATGTATCATTGTTCAAAACCTATTTCCATATTATTACTATTCACAATAGTGATCATTTAAAGTCAACATTCCCAATCATATCCCCATAGAACCATGTGATCAATCATATGTTTTTCTTCTGTGTTTCAGCTTTCTTTGGGATCTTTTGGCTGCTGTATCAAATCTGTTTCTAGCTCTTTGCCTTAGTCTATAAGGATGATATGGGAGGATTTTGGTGGAGGATTTTTATCTCTTGTTGGCATAGTACCTAAATCCAGGTCTGGGACCTTTTGCAAGGGCTAACAAGGATCCATGTAGCAAATTTCCAGTGGCAACTGGTGGCATAGCCTTGTGGGACTACTTGCAACAGTGGCTTGGACATAGGAATGAGAAAATTAGACATAATTCATAAGTTTGGAGAAATGATATTTATGTTTTTTAGGTTAATTGAGCAAGAAACCAGAAACTCAGTTTTCCCCATGATGACCTTGTATGGGCTTAGAACTAAAAGTTATTTGTGTGGGGTAGCTCTCATGCACAACTATTTTGGGAGTGGGCAGAGGTGTTGGAAGTTACCATTTCAAGCTGGTTTCTTTCTTAACTTGGCTGATTTTTTCTTTGAATATTATTTCATCTTTCAATAACAATTATCCTCCTTACATTGAGGGTGGTATAGGTATTATTTAATGAAAAATGTAGTGATTTCCTTAACAAACTTTATAAAATATGTGCCTTGATCACTAGATGGAAAAACTGGTAGTCCTGATTATGACATGAATTTAAGAAATTTTTTTACCACTGTTGGAGAATCTGATTTTCTACATGGGTTGTCTTCTGTCCATCCTGAGAACAAATTTATTACAACAATATAATATTTGAATTTCTGAAACTTGGGGAGGTATATGTACTATGTCTAGAGACTCAAGAAAGGGCTTAGAAGTTTCTAGATTGTGTATAAATATTTTGACTGACTGGCCTCTGTAAGCTTTGACAGGTAGGTCAGGTTATTAGTAATAGTCTTCAGTTACTTTAGCAAAATGTGGGGCAATCTAATATCATTATGATCCTGTCATCATCCCTCTTTTGCTTGTGTGGGGAAAGGAGAAGTTCATGTGGGTTAAGGTGGGAAAGGAAGATTTGGTTATCATCATAAATTATCTAGATGGAGCACACATCCAGCAATTTCCTATGCATCCTATTCATTATCAGGAGCAAAACCATGGAGTCTAGACAGGAAGAAAGGATAGGTAGCAAGGAGAGGATAGTGAAAAGGAGAAATGGAGAGAAGGCAAAGGTCTAAGGATTTGGTAGTAGAGTATGTCAGAGCATATCCCTTGGAAACTTCATCAATAATAGTTTGATGGATCTATTCTTTGACAATTGTGATGGTGGAGGGAAATGTGTTGGCATCTATATTTACATAAAAAGATGCACCTTTGGGGTCAATGGGTTCTAGAATTTTGCCCAAACATAGTTGGAATTAATATAAAAAATAGTTGAGTAGTCTAGTTACACAATATGTGGTATCTTTCTCTTTTTCTGGGGAAATTATTAGTTACTTGGACTAGTTTATCTTGATTTTCTGTGTAAGAAATTCCCTGAAAAGGGAATTTAGTATTTTGAGGTAATTTGTAGACTGCAGGGCCTGAATAGGTTATAAGGCCAATAGTTACCAAGTGTCTGCTTCAGGAGGACACAGAAGGTGTATTGAGGTTGACTAGATGTACTTGAAACAAGTGAGACTCCAAGAAGAGTTTCCTGGAGAGTATTCTCAATGAGTGATCTTTCTGGGAAGAGATGACTTGGTGGGTCAATTCTAGAGACTGACTTTAAGGTTATGGGAAGACTGTGGGAAAGTAGAAGATGTGATAGAATGTTGAAAAGGTGACCCTCAACTGGAAAAGAGGGACATATCTTTCTGTCCCAGAAAAGGTGGTCCTGTTAAATTCCTATTAGTATATCTTCTGGAAAAGCCTGCAGTTGTATTTTTAATAGGTTCTGAATATTAGAAAATAGAGGAGATAGAGACCAGACTACTCTTTTTTGTCTTCTGAATTAAGAAATAAAAAGATATATTTGAGGTTTTTTATAGGAGTTTTTGATTATTTGGCTTTTGTTTTAAAGTCTCACTTAAGTTTTTTTTCACCCCCCCTCTGCAATTTATCATAGGATTCCTTAAGATCTTTCATTTTTAGACTTTAATTAAGAATATTCTCCTTAGTTATATGATTTATATTCTTTCCCTTCCTCTCGCCTCTCCCCCTCCCATAGCCTACAAGCAATTTCATTGGGTTTTACATGTATCACTGAAGATCTTTAATTTTTCATTCCAGCTCTTATTGTAACTCATACCACTAAATTGTAGGTAACTCAACATTTTTATGAAATCACCCCTTTGATTTGAATGGTTCCCAGATGTATATGTTTTTTTTTTAAAGCAAAGGAACCAATGAGGGGGAATTACATTTTAGGATTATTCCAGGTCATACCTTCTAACATCAAAATATAGAAATAGAAACTTGTAGATTTGAGATTTCTAATTGGACGACATACAATAACTGGCATACTTTTAGGGGGCAATGCTTTTAGACTATTGGCTGCCCATGATGCATCAGCAATAACTACATCACTCTACATTTCCTGAAGTTAATATAGACTGATATCCATAGAGAGGCAAAGTGAGACAAATCAAAAGGGACGTTCTTACTAATACATAGAAATCACATTTACCAGATCAGGTCAAGCAGTAAGAATTAGAAATTTTAGAGTTATAATTAATACACCTTTAGAATGCCACATTTACGGCCAAATATATGCCAACTTAGGTCTTCTACTTCCAGCGCTGGTGTTCACTCTTTTATACCTCCCTAATCAATTTACTTTCACACTTATCATGTTAACTATTCAAAGCATTTTCATGTCTCCCAAAATCTTCCATGGAATCTCCTTTCCTTACCCTCTTAGCTAAGGACCTCAACTCATTCTTCACCAAGAAACATTGAGGCAACTTACATGAGCCTCTTTTTTCCCCATTCTCATATAACATCATTCATAGCTACCCTATCATCTCTTCCCTTCATGCCTGTATCACATGAAGAGGCAGCCTTTCTTCAAGCCATGGCAAGCTCATCTAACACATCCAATCCTATATTCTCTAGAAGATTGCTTCTACCATGTGCCCCCTTCTCAGAACTCTTCAGTTTCTTTCTACTGGCTGCTTTTCTGTTGTCTAAAAATATACCTCTGTCTTCTCTAGCTAAAAACAAACTAACTCAACTCTGACTTGATTTAGCCATCCTCCAGTAGGTTTCTTTCTGTTTATCTTCTACTTCTTGGCTGAATTCCTTGGAAAAACCATCTAGATTCTGTACCTCCCATTTCTTCTCCTTTTACCCTCTTTTAGACCCTCTGCAATCTGGGTTTATCATTCAACAGCAACTTCTCTCCAGGGTCCTAAAGGATCGCTTATTTTCCAAATTTACTAAGCTTTTCTCAATTCTCATCCTTCCTAACCTCTCCATAGTATCTGACATTGTTGATCCTCTCTTCCTCCTACATAACTTTTCTTCTCTAGGTTTTCATGATGTTGCTTTCTCCTGATTGTGCTCCTACCTGACTGTTTCTTCTCAGTCTCCTTTACTGGATCTTCTTTCAGGTCATGGCTACCAACTGAGCATTCTGCAAGCATCTTTCCTGGCCCCTCTTCTCCTTTTCCTCTCCTAAGTTTTTGATTTCATTAGCTCCCATGGATTCAGTTACAATTTCTATGCTGATGATTAGTGAATCTGTATATGAAACCCTAACTTCTCAATTCATCTTGCACTACTAACTGTCTTTTGGACATCTCAAACTGGTTACACCACAGGCATCTCTAACTCCTTGTATCTAAAACAGAACTCCTCCTCTCCTCCCTCTCCCCAATATGTGTGTGTGTGTGTGTGTACACACACTGTTCCCTTTTCCAAATATTTTATTATTGTTGAAGGCACCACTATACTCCTATCATTCAAGTTGACAATCTCAGTGTCATCCCTGATTCCTTTCTTTTTTTTAAAGATTTATAATCTCTTTTTTTCTTTTGATTTTGATTTTCATACAAAACACAGTTCCATATTGATCATTGTTGTAAGTCTCAGAATAAAAACCAAAAATACAGTGATGTGAAAGACAACTCCAACAGTTCTTTCTCTGAAGGTAGATAGCATTCCCTGTCTTAAGTCTTTCAGGATTGTCCCAGATCATTGCATTGTGGAGAGTAGCCAAGTTAATCACCTTGATTCCTTTCTTGAGCTCACTCTACCCAGCCAATCTCTTGCCAAGTCTAGTCATTTCTGCTTTCATACATAGTATATCTTCATTCATCACTTTTCTTTCATTTACAGGGTCACCAGACTTGTTCAGGCTTATCAAGTCAGACCTGAACTGTTTTTTTTTTTAACTTAAAATTTATTTTTTACATTAAAACTAGATATCTCCTTCCTTCCCTTCTCCACACTAGAGAAAGCATTATTTGACAAAAAGTATATATATATATAAATATATATAAAACTATTTCTTGCTTATTTCTATCTATCAGTTCTTTCTCTGGAGGGTGACTATTGTGCAAAAACCTTCTGGTTCATCTTCCTGACTCAAGTATCTCATCCTCCACTCAGCTGCAAAAGTGATTTTATGAAATTACTCTTCTAAGTTACTCTTCTACTCAATAAATCTCAGTAGCTTTTTATTGGATGAATCCAATATAAAATCTCTGGCTTTTGAATCCCTTCCTAGCTTGACTTCTTTCTATCTTTCCATTCTTCTTAACACGTCATTACTCCCCTCCTTTTATTCTGTGATCCTGCAGCACCATCTTGTTTTTTTTTTTTCATATTTGACATTCCATCTCCCTTGCTTTTCCCTTGTTTTTTTTTCCCATTCCAGCAAGTCTTGCCTCCTTTTCACCTCCTGATTTCTGTGAGTTCCTTCAAAGCTCAACTCAAATCCTACCTTCTGGAAGACGTTTTTTCCAGGCCCCTCTTACTGTTAGTGTCTCTCTCTGAGAATATTTTCCATTTTCTTTGTATGTGTGTGTATACATAGACATACATATATATTATACATAATTGTTTGCATGTTTACCCCTTTAGAATGTGAGTTTTTTGAAGAAAGGGACCCCACATTTACTTTTCTTTTTATCCCTAATGCTTAGCTCATTGTTAAATAGTTGATTTCAGTCATGTTTGACTTTTTGTGGCCCCATTTGGAGTTTTCTTGGTGAAAATACTGAAAAAAAATGGTTTGCCATTTCCTTCTCTAGCACATTTTACAGATGAGCAAACCGAGGCCTGTTTTAGATATTTGGAGGTCCTACTGAGATCCCTGATACTCCATACTCTTACTCCCTTTAGGGATGGACCTCCATACCAATTCTTGGTGGCCTCCTTCTAAGTAAGGAGACAACTTTATCCAGTCAACAAACATTTATTATGATTGTGCCTGGTCCTGGGTAAAGTACTGGTGATAGAAACTCCTTCTAGCAACTCTAGCTACTTTCAAAGAGCTCTTTGAGGGAGACAACAAATGCACATACAGCAAAATTCAGTTGGACAACAACCACTTCTTAAGCTCTTGCCATATGTAGGCACTGAGCCAAGTATTGGGCAGCTTGGTGGTTCAGTGGATAGAATACTGGACCTGGAGTCCGGAAGATCCAAGTTCAAATCCAGACTCAGACACTTACTAACTGTTTGACCCCAGGCAATTCACTTAACTTATCTCTGTTTGTCTTCATTCACTAGAGAAGCCCTTGCCTGGGCCAGGTGTGCTAAGGATACAAAAAATGAAATTGTTTCTCACGTCAGGGAATTTATATTCTAAAAGAGACAAACAGCATATAGTCAGGACATATGAAGGCACCTCAGGAATGAGGGAAGGGGAATGCCTCTTGTAAATAAAAAAGCTGAGAACCAAGGGAGTTACTAGATTCCAAGAAGCAGAGGTGAGGAGGGAGAACATTCCAAGGATGAGCATTGCAAGCCTTTGTCAGGCAAAGAGGCCATGGATGGACTTGCATGTACTGGAAACAGTAAGTAGGTCATTTTGGCTGGAATTGAGGTGGTGTGAGAGGAGGAAGATGAAAGCAGTCTTGAAAAATAGGTTGGAGCCAGATTGTAAGGACTTTAAAGGCAGAGAGGAGTTTGGATTTTGTCCTAGAGGAAACAGAGCAACTGAAGCCTGAGGGATCACTGAGGGAACCAGTTAAACTTGTGTTTAAGACTCTCAGGTTGGCAGTGGCATCGAGGACAGTCTGAGACCAATTAGGAGGCTGTTGTGGCAGTGGAGGGAAGAGGTGATGAAAGCCTAAGCCACTGTGTGACCAGAGAGAAAGAAGGACGATTTGAGTGGACTGGCAGCTTTTTGGGTAAGGCAGAGATGGCTGAGTGAGAAGGGAGTGTGAAGAATGACTCTGAGGGAGCAAATTGGACATTTGACAGGACTGGCAATGCCCTCGAGAGAGAGGGAAGTTAGAAAATTGGTAGATTTTGAGTAAAATATAATGAACCCTTATTTTGTGCATGTTAAGGTTGAGATAACTTATGGGGCTCCAAGGACAAGATATTCAGTCAGATTTTTCCAGGCAAGCATCAAAGACAATGATTTTAAGAAGACACACTCTTTCAAAGGGTCCTGTACTATCAGGGAGGGTCTCTTGTAAGAGGAGGCATTTGAGCTGAGAACCAAGGTGGCCTGTGTGTAGTTACTGGATTCCCAGAAGCAGAGGAGGAGGGAGAGCATTCCAAGGATGAGCATTTCAAGCCTCTGTTGGATGGCTCAGTGGCTATGGAGCTGGGCTGATTTCAGGAAGATGTGAATTTCTGTGGAGCCTCAGACACTTACTACTGGTGGGACCCTGGACAAGTTGCTTAACCTTTGCCAGCCTCAGTTCCTTCCATTGTAAAAAGAGGTTCATTAGAAGAGCCACGTATTGTGAGGATCAGATGGGATAAAACACTTAGTACAGTGCCTGACACATAGTCAGTTCTTGATGCTTGTTTCCTACCTTTCTTCTTCCTTTCTTTGTATTGTCCAGTTGGAAATAAAAGTTTTACAAAAGCAGGGAACGTTTCACCACATCTTTTGTGTCATCAGTAACTAACCACTCAGTTTTTTCAAAGGCTTGATAGATTAAGAAGCTAACATAGACCTAAGGATATAGTAAGAAATGCTTGAATACCACTTGTTTTTAATGAATCATATGTTTGGATTGTGTGGATTGATTCCATTGTAAGGAGTTAACCAAAATAGAGGCAAATAAATAAGTAACATACTATTTATTGTGATACAATATTCATGCTGTGTGTCTCTCATTTTACTTTGTTTTAAACTGGATTGTGATGACTTCTATGGTTACACATAAACTTTTGAAAAAAATTATATATTTATCGCTTGTATTTAAGAAAAAGTCTTATTGATGTCTTTTTGAAAAAAAAAACATAGTTGTCATTTCTAGTAACTGCTTTCCTTCCTATTTCCTTCTTTCCATCATTGTCATACAGAACAGTTAAGGGAAAGAAATCAATTCATCAACCTAGTCTGACCACTTAAGACTCATTCTATACCTATAGTTCTTCCCTTACCCCTCTCCCCCCCACCCAATTTCTCTACCAGGAAGGAGTTAGGTTTCACCTATCAGTTTTTCATCTGGGATTAAGACTTAGTTGCATTTATCTGAATTTTGATGTTTTAAGTGCAGTTTTCTTTCAAATTGTTTATGGTCATTATGCATTTTCTTCTCTTGATTCTCCTTGCTTTGCCCTGTATCAGTTCATACAAGTCTCCCCAACTTTATCAGATTATTCCTAATCATAATTTCTTATGGGATAATAGTATTTCTATTTCATTAATGTGAGAAGCAGTAAGTTGAAGGAGGATAAAGAATTTGATCCAGGACCTGCATTCAAGTCTTGTCTCTGATACACACTGACTGCATGACCTCTGGACTAGTTATTTACCCTTTCAGTCCCCCCTGGCAACTGTCTAAAACTAATCTGTAGAGAAGGTGCTGGTTATATTCTTGGAAGGAGTCTCCTCACTTCAGATTTCCTATACTGTATTGAGGAAATCACAGATGCAATCGCTAGCACATTTACGTACCATAGTTTATTCAGCCATTCCTAATCAGTCACTTATTCATTTTCTTCTCTTTTTTGTGGGGGTTACTATACATTATGCTTTCCCCTCCATGCATGATTTCTTGGTGTATTTTCCTGTATTTTTTTGGACTAAATTTAACAAAACAGAATTGTAGGGCAAATGGTTCAGAAATGTGGTATTCAATTATATTTTCAATATAATTATTTGTAGGGACAAAAATGAATCTCTTATTAGTAATTTATGTGGTTCTTTATTAGTTAGCCAGATATCAGCAGTACTTACTCTTGAATCCAAGTTCACTGTCCTTTTCCTAGATAGTTTCCAAAAATGTTTCTCTTTTGAGTCAAGGGAGTTGTCCTAGATTTATGATGATATTTTAGGGGTGATATTTAAAGTGTTAAAACTTTTTAAAAAACTGGCTTTGTGGCATTAACTATAATAAATTATTTGAGTATAGGCTTAAAGTCTATATTATATGAGCATTGTGGCTGTCCTTCATGTGTCTGCCCAGTCTCATGTTGGACATTCCTGAATTATTTTATGGGTCTCTGGAGGTTGGCATTGGGGTAAGCCATACCATTTTCTGGATGGGTGGAAGAGAGTGGGAAATATTGAAGTCTGGGCTATTTCTAGTCTTAAGTTTCAAAGGCTGCTTGTTCTCTTATATAATATGCCAGAAAAGTCTTTGGAACTTTTAATTAAGAGAAGATTATGAGGGAAGCAGATGATGGCAGAGGGCACAGGTTCCCAATTGGCCTGGACATGCTTAACCTCACTGCCTTGATTTTTGTTTCATGTACCATTCATACTCACGTGCTCTGTTTGGATCATGTTAAATCACACCTATTTGCACATTACCAAGTATTTCACCTTTCCATGTTTACCCATTGTCTTACCTAGTCAAAATTCCAAGTTTCTGGAGAGATCCAAGCTAAGAATTGGAAAACGAGATAGAGTTAGGGCCAGAACAGAAGTTCTTAACCTAGTGGCTGAGAACTTGTTTTTTATTTTTATTTTTAATATTTTGAGAATTATATTTTAATATAATTTATTTTACTTTGTAATTTCATGACTTTTATATATCTGAAAACATTTTTTTGTGATATTAGGTCCATAGACTTTACCATACTGCAAAAGGAGGATGCATGCCAAAAAAAAGTTAACCTTTGAATTAGAACGAACCTTAGTGATCCAGGGAGGAAACTGAGTCCCAGAGAAGTTGTGATTCTTCTGATTACAAATCAACACTTTTAATTCTATACTATCATGACTAGATTGGAGACCTTGGAACTAATTTGGGCTCCGGTTGAAGACTGAGCCTAGTTGAGGGCACATGCCTCTAAATATTTGGGAAGTGCAGGGCTTCAGACTGACAGCCATTTGTTTCTTTAAAGGCACCCATGTATTATGGTTGTGTAATTGTGCTGTGATATTTTCTAACTGTGATCCACCGAACGTTTAATGTGCTTCTAGTCTGGTTTGACTTTTTTTCCCCCTAGGAAGAGGCTAAAATCTCTTCATTATAATATAGACAGTGTAGTGCACTTTGAATACAAATTTATCCATGTTCAGAGTAATTTTTCTTGTGATTGTCTCTACCCTGGAGAAGTGCCTTTAATGAATTACATACAAATTGTGTAATTTAAGAAGTTAATTTGGTTTTCTGGTTACACAGGACTAAGAACAGCCCTTGTAGAAAGAGATGATTTCTCATCAGGGACCAGCAGCAGAAGCACTAAGCTCATCCATGGTGGGGTGAGATATCTTCAGACGGCCATCACGAGCCTGGATTATGAGCAGGTAATTGTGTATGCTAGTTGTTAAACAAAAATTGCTACTATGCTGTTTTCCCCTCTCCAATTAAATCAGGTTTTTAAATGGCTTTTAATGTTTCCTCCTGTTGGAAATACCTACTTAATGTGTTCTACCAGAGTATTTTTCAGAAGTCTGACAGTTTTTTATTGTAGTGTTAGAGGTAGCAGAATGTAGTGAATAGAGATCTGGCCTCAGAACCAGAAAGACTTGGATTAGAATCCTGCTTTCAATATTACCATATATGTGACTCTGGAAAAGTCATTTATCCTTTCATGTACCCAGGCAACTCTAAGATGGAGGTGAGGATTGGGAGCCTCACCAACATTGGTTTTCTTACCAGGGCTTCCCTTTCCCAGTGTCGTCATAGTTATAGTCCAGAAAACAAAACAAAGCAAAAAAACCCTTTCCTTTCCCCTTCCCGAACCCATTTATAGGTAATTTGAGGTCATCCAAGTGTGGCAGGCTTGCAGGACCAATTTTAAACCTGGTATCTGTGACAACCCTGATCCAGCTCCCCCAACCTGTCCCTTGTCCCCCAAGGGGGGACATTTCTTGTATGCCATTGTTTTAATTCAAGGACAGTCTCTGGCTCCTTTCTCTCCTACAGCTGTCACCATCTGGTCATGTTATCAGTGGCAAATTCTTAAGGGGAAAGAAGATTTGAGGCAGATTTTCCATACTATAATTCAGCTTTGTATCCAATCTTGCCAGGCCAGAATAACAATTCACCAAAATTTTATATTATCTATTCTGCATCCAGAAGACAGGAATGACATCAGTGGTTCTGCATCTGCCTCTTCCATGCCCCTCTTTGAAATACTCTGGGCATCTCTGATCTGCATTGGTGGGGGTGGTTTGTGTAAAGGAAAAAATCTAAGGGTACCTACCATTGAGTAATCTATCATCCCTTTCAGGGACAAATGTTTTATGGAGCTGGGGCAACAATAGAGGGAATACAAGATAAATGGTTTGTATAATCATGTAGCTCAAGTCAGGGAAATATCTTACATCTGGGAACCCCAATGGCATGTTTTCCCCCTATGCAAATACAGTGAAGGTTTCTAAAAATTCTCGAAGTTGACAGCATGATGTATTATTGGAAATATGATTAAGATATTTCCTGGCTCAGAGGTAGAGAGGGTTGTGTGTATCAATCAGTTGGCAGGACATTTTTCCCCCCTTTGGAAAACACCATAATCTGTTACTGCCAAGCTAATTTTCCATATTTTGCTTTTTTTAGTATAGGATGGTGAAAGAAGCACTTCATGAGCGTGCCAACCTGCTCGAGATTGCTCCCCATTTATCTCATGCACTACCTATAATGCTTCCGATTTACAAGTAAGTTTGTTGAGATCCTCTGTGCTGTGTCTGCTCAGCTGGAGTTAGTGTGACGTTGTCTTAGCAGGAATATTCCTACAGTGTGCTTTCCTTAATGCTTATAATTGGTGCTTATCCCTCTTTAAAAAAAAATATTGTCCTTTGCTATATTTTAGAAGCATGGATTTCCCTGAATGAATTTCTTTTGACCCAATTTAGTTTTAAAGACCTGATTTTTTGAAGGAGGAGACTATTATCCTCTGCATCTTCAATTGGGAGCTTCTTATTCTAGTTTCTTTAGGCATACTGATGAGCTAAATTTGCATGTGGGAAAGCCAGGAAGCACTTCTTTTGCAAAATTTGACTGGAGATGCCTTGGAAAGTTCACGTTGACAAAAAGATAGGGAGTAATTTTAGTTAATAGGTATTCTTTTTATGCTGAAACAGATTTGTAGGCACCTGCCCATATTTCTATTGAAACATTTTTTATTTCTAAGTAGAAATTCATCTCATTGATTTTTGTTTCTAATAGGGGAATAACATCATTCACAAATTCACAATAATCATTCACAAAGCATCAATCTTCCCAGGAAAGGTAGTTATCAAAGAGTTTACATTGAAGCCATTCTCATTTCTTTTAATGGAAAATGAACTTTGCTTCTACCTTGTTAGGGACCAAAGACATTTCTGCTTAGAGCTTTATAAGCACAAAAGGATAACATTTGAACTTAACATTCTCTAAAGCATTTTATACATTTTGCATACAATAAACTAATTGTATTCATTAGCTGCATTTGGTGATTGTGATGTAAGTATATTAGTATTCAGATATATACTGAGTAAGCTTTGTGCTTGTTTAATCAAAAACTGGCCTTTCTTCAAATATTGTACTGAGATTAAATGCATTTTGGAGCATCTTTTTAAGAACAGAATCCAAGATATGCTAAGGTGACCAAATTTCGATTTCAAAATGATCCTTAATGCACCAAACAAGTTTTAACAGCCTAGAGACACTGAACAAGCCACCCTGGGTTAGAAATATCAGTTATCTGAAAAAGGAGGGTAGGGGCACAAGCCCCAATTCTATAATTCTTTGTCCTGCTTTTGTCACCAATTGCCTTGATTCTCTTAGAAACTCATTTAAATTCTCACCCATCTATTTCACTAATGTAATTCATTTAGATTAATGTCAAATGTTATTTATTCAATGCTCACATTTAGTACCTTTTGCTTTATGTTATTGCAGTCATGCTTTATTTATTGTACTTAAATGAAAGTTGTAACAGTCATCTTTTTTGCTGTGATATTTAGTTTCTCCAAACATCATCTCCTTTCCCCACTCCTTTTTTTAAAATTCTATAGGTGGTGGCAGTTACCTTACTACTGGATAGGAATAAAACTCTATGACCTGGTTGCAGGAGCTAATTGCCTGAAAAGCAGTTATGTCCTTAGTAAGACAAGAGCACTTGAACATTTTCCGATGCTACAGAAGGACAAGCTGGTAGGAGCTATTGTCTACTATGACGGTATGTTTTTTTATTGTTAAAAAAAAAAAAGCAATTATACTCTTCCTCAGTTTTGTGACTTCTATTGTATATTTTAATGACTTTCATTAGTTGAACATGTGTAATTAGAAGAATAAGATTCACCTGTTCAATATATCTTCTTGGAGTTCAGTGAAATAATTATTTAAATTATGTAGGTTAACCATGAGGCTTGCCTTTGGGCAATCAGAAGAAAGGAATAGCCATGCATTATCCTATAATAGGTCTGTAGTTTGTTGTTTCTTTTCTACTTTGGGGAGTATCCCATCTGCTCTTACCCAAACTAGCCAGGAATATTGGCTATTCTTCAAATGGTTATAATAAATATATGAAATTGTGCTACCATAGAATTCCAGTAGCTAGATTACTATCCAGTTGATTTATTGAAGATTTCTGGTCTCTCTATAGAAACTAAAACTCTAGAGTGATTCTAATACAAATTGCCTCATGTTTAAAATGAGCCTGGTTAGTTTTAATGAACCTTGTTCTTTAATGGGCTAGGTTTTCAATATTAGAGTATTTACAAACTGTAATTATTAGTTAATAACTTGATTTGTATATGAAAAGTAGCATTTGAATGCTTTGCTTCACATAAAAAATTTTCTCCAATCTCCTCTTGCCATTTTTTTCTTCTGCCCAAAGTTAAGCCATATATATCTTGGGAATCTCTGAATGGTTTTTGGATTCCTAGAGTCTGTGTTTTATTTAAAAACAACAAAAATTTAGTTCTAGATGAAAGACTCTCCATGCTGTTTCTGCTTTTAAGATCTTTTATTTCATATCTTCCTTTTCTTCCTGGATTTTTACTTCCCATCTCATGGTTGGTTTGGTCCATTTTCCATCATCACCTCTTCATGGATTTGGACCCCACCCTATGCCATTTAATTTGTTGTATCTTTGAGAGAGAAGACTTGCCTTATGAATATATTATAATGTTGCAAGCAGTATAGATCTGATAGATTTCCAGATGAAACCTCTATTTTCAAGGGGTTATAAACTCAGAGAAAAATGCCCTCTGGGCTGAAATTAGACATATGTGTACTTTGCCCAGGACACAATTTTTGCACATAATATTTAAACAATGAAGGTAGATAAAGGTTTGATTCTGTAGAAGTAAAGCAGTTAAATTTTGTTTTTCATTTATATACTTTTTGAAAAAAGATACTGCTTTATTTTTTAAGTCAAATTTTATATTTTTTTCTGTCTCTGGTGTTGATTATTTTATACACTTTACTTGAATGAAACCTATACAAAAAGGGATCCAGAGTAAATTTCTGGATGGGGGAAACATAGTAATTTCTGAATGATGCATAAAATGTTTGGGGGAAGGGTTGTGATATGGAATAGCCTAGAGGAATTTTCACTTGCATGGATGTAACTGCATGTACATAATGATAACTGATTTTTAAAAATCATGGAATTCTATGACAGGAAAGACATCTTAGATTGTGTGTTCTCCATATTCAATGAAGTATTATTCCCGTGGTGTGGCTTCTTACCTTCAATAGGGCACATCCAGTCTTACCTTGAGAGAAAGTTTAATTCCATTTTAATCCTGTATGATTTTTAGGGGGTCTTAATGCTTAAAGACCTCACTGTGCTATGGAATGTTCTTAAGTCTTTCGCCTTTCTACTCTTTCCCTGTGTTATGTTCCTGAATTGATTTAAATGCTTTCCTCTGTCAACCTTTCAGATAGGAAGAGAGTGAAGAGAGACAGCATGTGTGAATGAGAGTGTGTATGTGTCAGGGGCAGTAAAGACCAAACTCAAGAAAATGCCCCCAGCAGAAACGGCATTAAAAAAATCTTAAGAGTCTTATACAAACATTAAAAGCTAGAAAATTCACAGTTTGAGCTGTCTTCCAACATCTAAACACCACAGGGTGTCCACTTAACTACTTTCTTGGTGCCCCCCTATTGTGCCTACATGTTAAAGGACAACCTTAACTGTGAATTTCTTCCTTCTGCGTCAGACCCTTAATGTTAATTCATTGTAGTTTTTATTGGGTGATTATATAAAATCGGTTCCCTGGTTTGTGAGGAATAAGAAGGCATTCTGTAAAGAGCATCCAACTACACCAGTTGGCATGGAAGCGTTTCCTGTTTTTGCCCCTTTTGAATTATCTCTAACCCCTCTCCCACAATCCCATTTTGATGCTTAATTCACTATTTCCACCACACCCAAGGCATTTATTTTAATGTAATCTTAATTTTTAAAATTACTACTTAGAACAGAGCTGAATCTTTAGAGCAAGGGTTCCTTTTAACTTTTTTTTTTTATGCCATAGAACCCTTGGCAATCTTGATCCTTTCTCAGAATAATGTTTATTGGTACCTTCATAATTAAAGGGAGACCTTAGTGAAATTAAAATTTTAATTTTTTCCCCCATCCAAGTTTACAGAACCCTTTTCACCTGTCCATGCACCTCTGGGCTGGAAGTTAAGAACCTCTGTTTTAAATGGACATTGGAGAGAATGGCAGTGTACTTGATTTTTGTGACAACTTTTGCATTGGTGCTATTGTCTCATATACTGCCTCTTTTGTGCTTTTTTATCTTTAGGATAAAATGCCAACTTTTCGGTTTGGTCTTTAAAGGCTTCTACAGATTAATTCTAGTTTATTCTTCTTGGCTTATTGAAGGCTGATTTTCTATTCACTTTGTGTTCTGGATGAACTGTCTTAGTTGCTGTTCCCTGCATAACATTCTGCATTTTATCTCTGCAGCTTTGCATAGGCTCTTCCTCTGTTCCTGAAATGTAGTCCTGTCTTACTTCCAACTCATAGAATCCAGAATTTCCTTTGAATGTTAGCTCAAGTATCTATTCTGATTGCTAGTACTATATATATCCATATATACATGTGTGTTACTTTGATGGTGTTTTTGCTTTTAGATTACCTGCATTTATTTCCAAGGGTATCTCTCCATCCTCTTCTGCTTGGAGAGCTATCCCTTTTAACAAAGAATAAAAAATAAAAAGGAAGAAAAAAATTTAGCAACATACCAAAAAATGGTAGGCCTTATTCCCCAATTATAGCTCTTCTTTCTCCAAACTCAGAGATGCCAGATGAGATGCCTTCTCATGCCTTTTCCCTGTGGCCAAGCTTTTTTATTTTTTGTATTTAGTTTTTAATATAACCATTGTATCCTATCTCCATCTCCACCCTCCAAAGAATAGATATTCCTTGAGAGCATGGACTGTTTTACTTTTGTTTCTAACTTGGCATCCCCAGCATGGTTCCTGGCATGTAGTAGACACAATAAATGCTTATCGTTAAATTGAGCAAATTGTTGATTTGAAGTAGGTACTAAATGAAGAAACCTGAGCTACTTGTTCCAAAAAGAGAATTGGGGAAGTTGCTGTTGGAGTAGGATGGTTTTTGGATTTGTTTTTTACTTTGTATTAACAGTCATAAACTTTGGGATATAGCAACAACATTTATTCTTTATTCTTAGATATAGTGACTGAAAAGTTGGTTTATTTATGAGTTGAAAGAAATGTTCTCTTGACTTTTATTTTTTCTATCTAAAATAATATAGGTACAGCCTAGCCTGAAAACAAAACCAGAATATGGATGCTGGGTGGAATAGTGCAAAGGGCTTCTGGATTTGAATACTGTCTCTCTTTATTATTGTTGTTAGAAAGTTACTTAAAATTCTCTGCCACAATTTTTCATCTAAAATGAGAGAGTTAGATGAATGAGCCTCAAGATTCATTCATTCTAGATTGTAAGTCTAGATTTCTGTGAAATAGTCCTTTTACTCATGGATAAGGCTACATTTATAGATATTGTCATTTTTACCTAATGGTGTCTATAGAAGATAAAATGACAAAATTGAAAATTAAATATGGACTGTATACCTTACCATAACATAGGACCTTTATTTTTATCTCAACTTAGTAGATACATGCTTGAACATTTACATGCAAATTAATCTGTTTTAAATGTATTGAATCAGAAGATTTTTCAAAAAGAATCCTTTCATGGGTAGGGTAAGTGAGATTTAGCTTGCTAGATGGCACAGTGGCTAAAGTGGTGGGCTTGGGGACAGAAAGACCTGGGTGTCTCAGACAATAACTACATGGCTCTGGGCAAGACATTTGACCTTTGTTTGCCTCTGTTTCCTCAACTGTAAAATGAGTATTATAATAATAGCCCATATCTTCCAAGATTGCTGTAAGGAAAAAATGAGGTACTATTTTGTTATTATACATTATCAAACTTTTAATACTATTGTGATTGGGGGTAATGATACAAATAATCACTTGATTTTCATCTATTTTATAAATAAGATTTTTATACCTTCAGGTGTACCCTTGCATAGTAGGCATTCAAAATATATTAATCACATGAGTTTTCTTTGCCTTCAAGCTGCCTACTTTTTGGTCAGGCTTTACCTTGTGGTATTTGCAAAGGGGATAAGAGTCCAAGCTGATTGAGTCTAAATTGGCCTAGCATTTGGTAAAGGAGCTTCAAAACCCTGGGAAAGCATCCTAGCTGGTCTTCCTACCTAGAGTCTCACCTTTCTCCAAATCATCCTTTACATAGCTGCCAAAATAGTCTTGATAATGAACAGGACTGACTGCCACACACATTCTTGGAGTACTTTACCCAAATGTCTCCTTTGCACTTCTCTTCTTACCTTCCTCTCTTAGACCATGTTTCCTCCTGTCTATAGCTTTCCTCCTACACCACCCCAGCATTGGATGGCACTTCTCCTTAAGGACAAGGTCTCTATTGTGTATCTTCTTATATAAATGCCTTGTCTAGTAGATTAACTATATGAATTTCCCTTCACCATTCAGGAGTTTTTGTACTCATCTGTAGAATAAAATAGAAACTTCCTCAACCTAACAATTAAAATCTCTGTTAGTTGTTTGCTTGGGCTGGGTTTTGTTTGCTTTCTTGTTTTTGTTGTTTTGCTTCATTTTCTTTGTATACTTAGCAATGGCCATAGTGCCTGGCATATAATAGGCATTTCATAAATGCTTTTTGACTGGTTTTGGCTTGCCTTGTCAGACTCATTTCACACTACTCGCTTTTATGTGTTATATATTTCATATAAAGTAACTGTAGGGAGGGGAAATTATTTAATAAAAAGGTTGGACTGGATTATATTTAAAATAGGGTTGCAGGAATTTAATTTATTCCAAAGAGATTTTTTTACAATTTATTTACAAAATATAGGAAGAGTGAAGTAAGAAAATCAGAGAGAGGATAAGGTAAGATATCTAACCTAAGCACTAAGTAATTTACTCCCAGCTCCTGGCTCAACCTGGGCAGGGAGAGTTAGTCCTTAGCTGTCCTTGGCAAAGCCTAGGACCTGGGGAAGTCTCTCCAAGAGGCTGTTTTTTTTCTGAAAATCCAGGAAAGGAGTCAGCTTTTTCACTTAACATGTGTCAGTCCAAAGGAAGAAATTTAAGAACAGCCTCATCAGGAACAGGATCTCAGGTCCAGTCAGCAGATTCTTCTCCAGTCTCAACTTCAAAGAATGAAGAACTCCCTCTCATAGGAAGTTCAACTCCAAGTAAAACTGTACTCAGGAAGTTGCCACTCCCTTTTAAAGACACTTTCTTTTGCATCAGTTCCTGTGCTTTCCCCTAATTTTACATCTACTCATCAGTGTTGAAGCTTTGCTTTAGGACTGCCCAGGGGCAGTTAGTTTAATTCTGATTTGTCACTCACTATTGTACACATGGGTCACAGACCTCCCACTTAATAATTAAGTGGGATTTTTACACTTTGGGTATTTAAATCTGAAAATGGGCAGGGGTTACAATTTAATCTTCACAATTAGGGGAGAGTTAATTTCATTTTCACAATCAGGGGAGAGTTAAATTTAATCTTCACATAATCCCCTGGCCCTTCACTGATTTTCTGCCTTCCCCTGCTTCTGTCTGTTGATAGATGTCAACACTGCATCATTAGCATCTTCATTGCTTGTCCCCACAACTATGCCTAAAATTTACTTTCTTTTGTTTCCTGACATCCTTCTCTTCCTTCAAGACCAGACTGAGGTGTCACTGTTTACATGAATCCTTTGATTATCCTGCCAGCTAAAAGTCATCATGTCCTTTACATTTTCCTAAAACCTTTTGCCTGGATCTTTTTTGTTGTTGTTGCATACTACTTTGTAGTACACTTGTTGGTGTATTATCTTTCTAGATATTCATTCCTTTGGTAATATCTGTATCCATGTAGTGTCATCACCTCTATACACCAGACCTGTATATCGAGCCCTAATCTCCCCTGTTCTCCACTCCCCTCTCTTCCAACTTCTGACTGGACCCTAATATTGACACCCCCAAATCAGCATGTGCAAAATTCAATTTATCATCTAAATTTATCCTACATCTAATCCCAACCTTACTTCTGTTGTAAATGCTATCCTGTTTTCAGGCAGACAGGCTTTTCACCTTGGTCATCTTTGGCTCTTTCTTTTATTTAACCCCCATATGAAATCATTTGTCCTGCCCCATCCAGAACTCTCACATCTGCCTCCTTTTCCTTTAATTTCTCTGCCACCCCCTTATTATGTCTGGATCTTGCCCTCTACTTGCCTGAACTATTGAATTAGTTTTCAGATCTCTTTCCCTGCCTCTAGTCCCTTCTTATTCCATTCTAACCAGTTGTTATTGTTGTCCTTCACTTTTGAAGATGACCAATGACATCCTGAGTTGATGTTTTGAGTTGCGCATGAATGGGGTTTAAGTGAGACAGATTCACGAAGTCATCTGCCTCACTCCACCCAAGAAAAAAGTCAGGATGACTGGCGATGACCTGGGAGGCAGTGGATGACCTTGGCATCTTCCATTTATGACCAAGTTCTAAGCATCTGTGTTAGCCTCCATCCTGGCCTCTTGGAACAAATTTTTCTCATCTGCCTATTCCACTGGGGGAGTCTTCCTCTGCTTGGGGGAGACATCCCCTACTTCATTACTCTTGGTTACCCTCAACCTGGTTTAACCCATCTGCCAAGATGGTTTTATTGTGGTGTGGCTGTTGCTAAGGCTACAGCTTCTTGTCCTGACTGGGTGTTATCTTCCACTTATCCTTGTATGTAAACAAGTTCTCTTTAGTTCCTGGAATGTTCCTCCTCCACTTGTCCTTTTAGCTTCCTTATCTTCTTTCAAGGCACAGTTCTAGTGTCTTCTACTCTATGAAGCCTTCCCTGATACCTGCGCCTCAGTGTTTAGTCCTTTTCTCAATATTACAAAAGCACTTTATATTTATCCCCCAACTTCCACCCCATTCTGTACATTATATCATATTGATCTATAGATAGGCTATATTCACCAAGTAGAATGGAAGCTTTTTGAGGGGACTAATTGTTTTGACTTTATATAACCAGTGACTAATAGAATTTTTTTGCATGTAATAAACATTTAATAAATATTTGTTGAATTGAATTGTCAGATGTGAAACTTTTAATTGTGGATTATCTATCACTGAGGTTAATCCAGAGTTCTAATTTAGTGGTTTTTTGCCTTTTTAAAAAAAATATCCTTTAACTTCTCTCTTGCCTGATATCATTACTAGTTGACTCTATTATGAATCAGACTTTGGTTCATCTAATTATTATGTACTTGTGTTATCATTTTCCTCCTCAGAGATTTTTATTCTCCAGAGGATATTTAGTGAAAAGTAAATTACTTGCTGGTAATGCTTGTTCTGTGAACATATGAGTACAGTACGTCACCCTCTCCCACCCGCCTTCCATCAGTTTAGGAGCAGAAGCAGTTGTGTGGGTGGTTTTATGTGTTTCCGTTTTTTAATTATGAACAGAGCTGAGTAAAAGTAGGTGTGTGGTGTGCTTTCTGTGGGTGGGTGGAGTGAACTGAGAAGTAGTTTGTGGATATAAAGTGTGATGTGAGCAGGTATTAATAGTAATAATGAAACCAGCCTAAAACTTAAGCATTCTTAAATAAATGGGTTGCTTTGTCCAGGATTATTGCATTACTAAAAGGGTTTCAGTCTTGAGGACTTATGTATTATCCCCCTTTATCTACTCCCCCCCAATATCTTTCCTATTACACCTCCAGGACAGAGCTATTAAAAACTGATTGTTGTCCCTCCCTTCCTCCCTTCCTCCCTTCCTCCCTTCCCTCCTTCCCTCCACAAATAAATGCAGATATATGCAAAATAAAGCAAAATAGATAGTCTTGAACTTGGAATAAAGAATATTTGAGTCTGAATCCTGCTTTATCTGCTAGCTACATGGGCAAATCACTTAACCTTTTCCCATCTTGGTTTACCCCTCTGTAAAATGGAGAAGAGAGTCCCTATCTTGCAGGTTGAATATAGTGTAGATCAAACAAGATAATATTGTAAACCTTAAAGTGATTTATCAATTTTAGTTCCTGTTAAATACAAAATTATATCTGAGAGATAGGGTCCTACCAATAAAGAAGCAGTAGTAAAGATCTCTTACTTGATCTAAGCTTTAAAGGGGAGCAAGGTGCTATAAGAGCAGAAATGAGGAAGGAAAAGTTCTACACATGGGATTAGCCTGTGTAAATGCTTGTAGGCAGGAAATTTTTCTAAACCAAAAAGATTAGCTTGCTTCTTTCTGGGAGAATGACTAATATGGATTTTGAGCCAGAAGGTTTTCTATTTTAAAGATTAACTTCCTATTGTTGTATTGATGAAATGTGACATCTTAAAGGTTTGCTTTTATAAAATAATTATTTTGAGCAATCGAATTGAGAGATACTTGCTATCTTAACCATTGTCTTATATAAAAAGCAAAAACAATATTTGATAGGTGTGAATCTGAGATCTCTTATTAAGACTATCTGGAACTACTGGTTAATCCATCAACTTTTTAAAATTCAACTTAAAAGTTCAATTACTTAGGTTAATGCCCAATTTTAAAGTACTTTGAATCCCACCATGAAATAAAGTACAGAAGAGAATTCTGACTTGAGCTCTGTAATTTCCAGTATTACCTCAAGTAAGACCCTTCTCTTTAAAAGACTGTAATTAATGTGAGGACTGATTCAGTCTGGCTAAGCAGATTGGTATTCATGGCAAGCAGGATGATCAAAACTAGTTTTTAACAAATTTAAACAAGTCAGAGCATATTTTACATAATGATAATAGCACTGGAGACTCCCAGGTTAATTTCAATATCTCTCTATATGTTGATAACATTGAGAGATGTCATTGTTTTGTGGTGCTCAAAGAAAAGCAATAAAATTTAATTTCCATTTGAAATAAAAAAAAATTTTCAAAAATGGAACATTATCATTTTGAAGATTAGACTGCAGAGATGGGCATATTTCTGCCAAAGGAATAAAGAGTTTGTAAACTTTAGGTTCTTTGAAATTTGGTCCCTTGTTTTTAAAACCTATTTAAGGTGTATAATTAATATCATTTATATATAGCTTTACTTTATATATTTGCATTTTTCATCTGTCATCTATGTATATTGATGTTATACATATGTTAATAAAATTTACTACCATTACTTGTATCATAGAATTTTAGATGTTAATGTTTGAAGGGACCTTAGAAATGAGCTAGCCCATCCACTCATTTTGCAATTATTACTCCTAGGGAGATGAAGACTTCAGAGATATGTTCATCTTTGATCTTCCCCCTAAACTTCAGATCTGCATCTCTTTTATGTGCTAAATGTCTGCAGTTATAATACATGTTCCACTGATAACTCAAATTCTTCATCTCATCATGACATAAATTATACTAATATCCTTCCTTCCTAAGCCTACCATTTCCACTCTTACTGACATTGTAGCTTCCTCCTTCCCTAGCCCACTGTCATCACTCAAGTTCAAAATCTCACAGTTAAAAGATAGCATAGTGGATAGAATGCTAAACTTGGGAATCAGGAAGATCTGAGTTCATATCCCATCTCTCACACTTGCTGTATACCACTTACCCTTCTCAACCTCAGTTTCTTCATCTGTAAAATAAGAAAATTGGACCAGATAGACTCTGAGGTCCCAACTTTGAAGACTCTTGTCTTTCCTTAATTTCCAAACAAATGAGTGATCTTTCATAAGTAATTTTATTTCTTTGTCAGTTTCCTAATCGGGGAAAATGGTGATAACAATAGCTCCTATCACGTGGGGTTGTTTTGAGGAACACAATGCCTGGCTCTTAGTAAATATTAACTTGTCTTGAAAATAAAAAGAGATAGTGTAGATAAAACACTTTGCAATCTTTAAAATACTATATAAATGCTATCTGTTATTAACCATAAAATATTTATTGACTACCTTTCTTTTCTACTGGCAACTATGCTTGTTGAGACCTTAAATCACCTTTCACTTGAACAGTTATAAACTGTTCTCTCTATTGTCAATCTCTTCCCTTCTACAATCCATCTTCCAGGTTGTTGTCAAAATTTCCTTTTTAAATGGATGTAGAGTGGAAAAAAACACTAGATTGGGATCAGAGAACCTGGTTTCCAACATTAAACTCTGTGACCTTGGTTAAGTCACTTAGGGGGTGTTTATCTCATCTGATACTTAGTTTCTATAGCATGGATTTATATCTTCAAATCAAGAATTAGCTCTGTTGAACCTCAGCTATTTCATACACATGCACATAACAAATTATCTGGATTAATAGAAATGTTTCAGATCTCACAAGGAGATTTGAAAAGAAATGTATGCAGAATGTCAAAGGGATTCTTGTGCCCTAACATACAAGCATTCACAAACACCTATTCCCCCAAATTTACTGCATATATATTTTTTATTGACCTTACTGTGGCATGGATGGTTTTTGGTTTGTTTTAGATTAGTACTCTGCACTTAGTAGGTGCTCAGTTAAAATATGTGAAGTGAATTACACATTGCTCTTCACCATGAACTTAAAGGTTCAGCCAAACTGGCTTCTGCTCTTCCTCACCCACTTTCCCTCACACACTTTGCCTCTGTATCCACCAGTTCCCCTCATTTCTGAAATGCATCCCCTCATGCCTGCCATTTTTTAGAATGACTGGTTTCTTTCTAGTCACAGTTCAAGTGTGGCAACTAGGTGATAGAACATTGAGCCTGGACTTCCTAAAAAAAAAAATCCTCAAATACTTAATAGCTGTGTGACCCTGGTCAAGTCACTTAATTTCTGTATGGCTCAGTTTCTTCAACTGTAAAATAAGAATAATGATACTAACACCTATTATCTTCCAAGGTTGTTGTGAGTATCAAGTGAAATGAAATTGGTTTTATCTCATCACCCTTGGTGATCAGCATTATAGTCTCCACAATTTTCCTTCTAGCTAATTGATAAATGGCTATTGATTAGTTGATTGAATAAATGAGAGAAAAACCTGAATATTCACATGAAAAGTGTCTTGTGGTTGGCTAGAAGGGAAACTGAGAGAGACTGTAAAGCTGATCATTATTATTGGCCAAATAACTTAACGAACATAACCTATTGACCATTAGTGTAGTAGTATTGTTTTGTTATAACCATCATTTACCAAGTGAAAACTGATGTGTCAGTTTATCCTCCTTGACTGTATCTCATTTTATGTCCTCTCCTAATTATATATAGTTTTATCTTGTCAATTATTGGGGAAATAAGGCATTGTGCATCATAAATGTTCTAAGTACAAGTAATCAAAAATCCCAAACTTTACCAGGGGCTATTTTTGTTCTATCTCAGCACCAGGAAACTAAAGCATATGTTGGATGTTAGCCTGGGTGTATACAATGTGTCCTATTTATTCAAGGTTTCCTTTGAAGCCACAGTTTATAAGTTTGTTTCTTAGGGGTATATGTCAGACTTCATTTGGCTTGAGTTGGTAGCTAGATATTCTGAATAGCAAAACAGCAACATTTTGGGGGGGGGGCGAGAAAGGGGGAAGTGTGGCTGCTATCTGAGCAGTAATATGTCACTTTTGTTTATGTAGCTTAAGGAAAATTAAAGGCACAATGGAGAAGCCTTAGTCAAAATGAGGTAGTTAGGCAACTTAAAAAAAAAGCATCATTAGTCATTTAAATTATTTGTGCAATATTATGTAGAGATAGGAAGGCTTAGTAAAACAAAGATATAGGTTTTAATTTCTTTATATACATTTTAATTTGATAGAATTTTTAGACTAATATTAAAAAAGCTGGGTATTTCAAGGAAAAATACATTATTAATGATTCATTTTAAACTTTTAGTCCCCAAATATGTGTTCTTATCTGGGTTGAAAGGTACTTCTGTATGTAAAATGCTTTCTTTTCTGCTATATGATTTAAAAAAATCTGTCTTTGAGGTTTGAATGAGAAGTGGACATTTTCCTGAGGGGTAGAAATATTACCGATTGTAGGAACATCTTTCCCTTTCACAGTATTTTTGTTGTTGTTGTTGTAGTTTTGGAATATTAATAAATTTCAGTACAATGTATCCTTAAAGATTTTAGTGACTTGGACACTCTAAATGATACCTCCTTGTGCATTGTAGTGTTCTTGATATCACCTCAAACAAAATTTATGGAAACTGCCATTTTTTTAATTGTAGAAAACCAGTAACTTGATTGTGCAAGTTATTAACACTATTATGACTTTCTCTCGTGTGTATATATCTCTAAATCCCATTTGATTTCTGCACTACTAAAATCAATAGAATATAGCAGAGTGGTTCCAGAGCCATAGAAAATGTCTTCCTATGGATGTCAATTATGAGTAAATTTTTTAAATTTCCAAAATTTCAACAGAAATGGTTTGAATACAGGAATTGCTCAGTGCATCCCCTTTCCAAATTGTGCTGCAGCCTTGATTTTTGTTTTAAAACAAAAGAGAGAAAACGGACACTTTCATTCAAAAGGAAAAATTGTGCTCTTAGCCAACAACCTCTTTGTTAGCATTTAATTTAAAATGTGGGAAGCCTGAAAAGAGATTCAGGAATTCTTAGCCAGGGAATAAAGCAGCCCAGCTTTGTTTATAAAGTCAGTGTAGAGCTGTAATAGGTCTGTAAAAGGTTACCCAACTCAAGATGGTTTTCTTGGTGCCAAAGTAATCTTCCCTATATGGTATTATCAAATGATGCTAGTGAAGAAAATAAAGGGGAAAAGATATAAACCAGGAAGATATCAAAGAAACAAAGCTTCTTTTGCAATCCAAGCTGTTAGGAGAATTGCTGGACTTGGGATATAGCTACTTTGCTTATGAACCATAGGTTGTGCTTACATTTAGATTGTTGTATTTCTATTGCCTGAAAAAAGCCAAAGATGTGTGCATTTATGTATCATGACATGAAAAAGTTTTAAACTTGACATCTTTAGGTATTGTCTGTGGAAGGGTTAGGAGAGAGTTCAGGCCTTTGGAGTCATCAGGTAATTTAGTCATCAAAGGACTTTGTAAGAAAGTGAACAATCAATACCTTAAAATGACTTGTATCCTTAATCCAATTTTCTTCTATCAAAAGGGCATCCTTCAAGAAGCAGACATACCTACAGGAGAAATAGTTTGCTTATGACAAAAAAAAATACTGAATTCCAAGGCAGTCTGTTTGCTGGCGGCGTTGGCCCCTGAAGCATGCGAATAACTGCGTTTCCTGCTGTACCTGTAACAATTTAATTGTATAAGTCAGCCTAGTCAAGCATCCCCGGCTCATGACTGGGAGACATGAAATTCATTGTCATTATTGTCCCTGTCATTTTGGATCATTATATCCCGCTGCAGAATTTTCCTCACTTCAGTGCTTTTTTACCTCCAGGAACCGGGGATTATGGCTGAGGGTTGGGGTGGGGGCAACACTGTGAACTACATTTACCTCAGGGGAGCCACAGATTAAATTGGCTTTGCTGTCTGACTTGCTGGATTCATCTATTTGTACCCTGTGAGTTTTAGGTTGAAAAGTGATGCATATTTGAGTGAATTCACAGCTTTGTTTTTCTCTTTGAAGACAATACATGAGCAACTTTTAAAAATTTCATCTGAAAGTCAGATAATAATTTTTTCTAGAGTTCTTATTTTTGCTTTGGGGCTTGTGCTTAAGGAATATTTTCCCAAAGGGCATATTTGGATGTGAAATCCCAAATGCTGATTAAATATCTGGACTTTCAACAAGAAATTCAAGAATTGAAATGTCCAATTTTTTCTTTGTTTTTGTGGTTCTCTTGATAGAGACATAAAAATGTATAATTTAAGACTGTTTGGTACCCTTATCTGCGTTGACAGTTGTGATTGTAATCGTTGGATAATCTAAACCTAAGTTGATACAGCGGTCCAAATTTCTTGTATTAGGTAAAGTTGCTGTGGGATGTAGGGCCAAAGTCCTGCTTCATCTTTGTGGGTGGTTTTGTTGCCATCCCACCCTGACTCCAGTCTAGCCACACAGAGCATTCCCTCATTTTCCTCATCTGTAAAAGGAAATGGCAAACTCCTCCAGTATTTTTGTTAAGAAAACCAAAGGGTCAGAAAAAGGGACAGAGATAACTGAAGATCTAGCTAGTTCCAGTGGGAGCTCTGGAGAGCTGCCCTTAGGCCACGGAGGAGTCATTGCTGAGTGTCTCCAGATCCAGAGCAGAGTGTTGGTAGAAGAGGAGACTTTGGGTACAAGCGACAAGATGTGATTTCAGTGAGAGAGGAGGAAGGTTGACCTCATGATGGCAGGGACTGAGGCTCCTTCATGTGAATGGCAGACTGAATTAGCTAGGTTTTTGCCAGGGCCCTGGCTTCCTTTGCCTCCCCTGTGTATTTGTTCTCTTTAGCTTATTCTTGTGAAATACCAAAAGTTTTGAGAGATTACAGCAACAACTACTACTGGGTCTTTCCGCTGAGCTGGCATCTGAGCTCCCAAGAGGGAGAGAACCTAAAAGCAAGGGATGGGAGTCAAATACTGTCCAGTGAAAAGTTGGCATCAGAGAGAGGCCACCATAAAGCCTAAGTCTGGCTGGTAGGTGCCAGCAGAAGTGAACTGTAATATGGCTAATTATCAGTCTTGTAAAAATTGTCTAATGTTCTAATAAGGCTTTTGAATATCTTTATCTGAGCTGATTGTACTAGCTATGATAAAGTAAAATACTGAATCAGGTTTAACTCATTTTGTTAATTAATTACACTGTTATTTTCTTATTGTAACATTGCTTTTTGTTTGGGAATAAATAACCTGTTTTTACACTCAATTTATTTTATACATCAAAGGCTACTCCCCCTTCCTCCCCCCCCCAGGGCAGCTAAGTGGAACAGTGCATAGAATGCTGGACTTGGAGTCAGGAAAACTCATTTTCCTGAGTTCAAACCTGGCCTCAGACACCTACTTAGCTGGATGACCTGGGCAAGTCATTTAACCCTTTTTTGCCTCAGTTTCCTCATCTGTTAAAAGAAATGGCAAACTCCTCCAATATTTTGTTATGAAAACCAGAGTCAGAAAAAGGAGAGATGACTGAAGAACAATAGCAACAACTACTTTTACTTCTCTCTTTTAGGTAGAAATCTTAAACTAGGGTCTAAATGAATAATTTTTATTGGTGTAGTTGAGATAATGACAATGAGTCAATACGTGTGAGAATGGAAACCTGCTTTCCTAATTTAGAGTTAAGGTTTCCCTAGAGCTTAACCTGGGCAAACTACAATGGTTAGGAAAAGGACAGAGAATTTTTCTTAAACCCTTACCTTTCCTCTTGGAGTCAATACTGTGTATTGGCTCCAAGGCAGAAGAGTGGTAAAGGGCTAGGCAATGGGGATCAAGTGACTTGCCCAGGGTCACACAGCTGGGAAGTGTCTGAGGCCAGATTTGAACCTAGGACCTCCTGCCTCTAGGCCTGGCTCTCAATCCACTGAGCCACCCAGATGTCCCCAAGGACAGAGAATTTTGCTTGTTGCCAGCCTATGGTATCAGCTGATCATCACCTCTCCAGTTCTCACTAGTCTTTTTTTGTGTATTTTGAATCCCTTTAGCAGCTAGGTGAAGCCTATGGAACTCTTCTCAGAAGAATGTATATATATACACTAACTCAACTCTGAATTTTAATTCTCTCTACTAGATAAGGCCATGTGCTTTTCTAGGTTGCTGTTATCAGTGGGGTAAAGAGATATTTCTCCCCCATCCATTTCTGTGCTTTTTAAGAGGTACAAAGAAAGTCCTGAGCTACAGGAACACTCTCTACCAAGGTCTATTATCTGTTTTTAAACTGAGGCTGTCCCAGCCCAGCAACTCCTTTATGGGACTCTTCAGATGAGTTTGCTGAACCTTTTCATATGCATCAGAGTCTGGGTAGACACATCCTTCCATCTCACTATCTGTTTTACTGGCCTCATACCTTGCATATGGGCCCAAGACAAGTCTGAGAGTCCCAGCTTCATAAAGTGGCTCAGGGAGTTCAACTGATCAGAAATTCCCCCAACCAATACCCATTCCTCATCATTAATCTCATTCAACTCTTACCCCCGTGTGGTAAAAGTTCTGGTGTTATTACTGAGTTTAAACCCAGCTCTTTCTGAATGCAGGTCCAGAACTCTTACATGATTGGCTAACTACAGCCTATATTTGGCACATGGATTGATGTTTTTTTTCAAATGTAAAAAAAATTTCTTAGCTTGCCAAAGATATATAAAAAAAAAACAGTTAAATTTGGCCTTCTGACTACAGTTTGCTGACTCCTGCATTATACCATGCTTCATCTGAGTAATGCTCAGTTATTAAAAGGTTTTGTAGTAATTGTTAGATTAGAGTTTAAATAGCTTTTATTCAATCACTCAATAAACATTTATTAAGCACTTGCTTTGTGCCAGGCACTTATGCTAAGCTCCATATACTTGCATATATATTCAGCATGACTATTCACCTTATTGGTATTTGTTTCAACATATACTGAATGAATGAATTGGATAAATGGCATAATGAATTTATTAAATACTTAATAAGTACTTAGGTAGCTTTTGATCTTTACCTAAAGAGAAACTATACACACTGATAAGCTCATGTATCAATTAAATTATAATATAGTACCACAGTCTTGGAGTTCATAGAATAATAAATCTGGAGGAAGCTTTAGATATCAATTCTCTTCATTTTATAAATTAAGAAAAAGAGAGATCCATAGAAATGAAGTGACTTATCCAAGGACACTCAGGAAGTTAGTTGCTGAATTAGTATTAGAAACTGATTCTGCTGTCTGGTCAGTATCTTTTCCACTATACCATAATATATGTATCTATCTGTAGTCATGATATAAAATCATTCCTTTTGCTTTTAGAAATTACTAGGCTGACTAGCATTATTTTTTAAAGAATTCTTCATTTTGGGGCTATCTTTTATTGTTATAGTATTTCATTTTCAAATATATTGTTTTGTCTTCTATAGCCATTAAGCCATCCCTTCCAATAAAAAAAATTAAAAAAAAAGGGGGAAAAGTACTTAATGAAAACTAACCAATATATGGTAACCAAGTTTAGCAGTGTATGCATCAACCCCTAGTCACCTATATTTGCACAGAAGGCAGAGAGGTACATTTTTCATTGGGGGGGGGGGTGCTAAACATAATATAATTGCTGAGCATTCAGTTTCATTTTTATTCTTTCATCTTACATTATTATAGTAATTTGTGTTTATTATTTTTTTGTTCTGCTGACTTCACTCTTCATTAGTATTTATGAATTTTCCCATGCTTCTCTGAGTTCTTTATATTTATTGTTTCTTCTTGAACAGCAATAAGTCATTATATTCATGTGCATCTTCTTCCCTTCATTTCCAAATTGATGGACACCTACTTTGTTCTCAGTTCTTTGTTTGAAATGCTGTTCAATCATTTCTTTCTTATTTTTAAAAAAGGGCTAAGAAGTCTGAGATGAACATATTCCACATTGAACATATTACTTGCTTTCTATCAACATTCAGACATTTGTTTAACTTTGACTGTTTGCTGGGCATCCTACAAAACCGTGGTGATACAAAAGTAAAAAGTGAAATAGTCCCTGTGCTCAAGAAGCTTACATTCTAGAAATTTTATCAGTTTGGATTTGTAAGGCAAGTAAGTATTCAGGAAGTTTTATTTTCTCTCTTCCCCCAAATACTGTACTTTCCATTAGGATACTGGTTGAGTGGAAGAGATTTAAGGATATCCATGTTCTTGCTTAATGGCCACAAATTATTTTTTGTTAATATACCAGCTTGTCAATTTGTGTTCTTGTGAAATACAGAGTTAATTTTCAAAGTCTCCCATTTAATAAGTAGATACCTGTTAGTATATATTATTTGCTCTATTTGGATGGTACAAAGGTAGCCATTTGTCCTAGAGTTTGATTTGGCTTTCTCTTATATTCATGAAAATGTTACCCATAAAACTTTTCTGAAATTGTGATAGCTGAGGAGATAAAGTTGTCCCAACTGAATCCCATGTCCTTAAATAAAAGGAAAATGATGACATTGTTGACAAAGAAAAATCTGGGCTATCTACATGTAGTTCTAGTGAGGTTTACCTTTTAACTGATTTACTATAGTTCTTTTTCAGAGAAATATGGATAGCAGGATGTTAAGCAAGTTGGATTGATTTGATAACAAATTGATAAGATGTGAACCTTTCTTGTGATGGGGAGGGGAGGAAAACCTGATAAGATACAGGCCTTGTCGATGAAACACAGATCTAGCTTCTCAAAAGGCAACTTCCAGTTATAATTCCCCAGCTGACCCACAGAGAATGGTTCCTGTATTTATTATGTAGCTCACACTCAGAATCACCCCTGGGGCAAGTTAAACCTTTCCTGTGGTTTTGCAAAAACTTGTGTGCACGTGCTCACACACAAATGAGAGAAGAGTGTTTGAAATTATATGGTTCTGTGAAACAGAAGAGGTTCACTTTTCATTGGGTATCTTTGGCATGTTGCTGTATTATTTTGTGGTAAAAACTTTCGCTTATTTTGATTTATTTATTAGTTTGGTGTATGTGGTGGGGTGGTCTTCAGTCTGTTCTTCAGAAATTGTTACTTATCTCATAGAATGATCAATAATAGGCCTTAAAGATTGCCTATATTTTTCAAATGAGGAATTCATTAGAGTTCAGTGGCTTTCAAACTCTGTGTGTCAGTCCAATTATTTTTCTACACTAACCTTGCAAGTGGTCATTTACATACTCCCCCAACACAAATAAATATAAAGGGGGTGGTTTGCTTAAAAAATAGCAACATTTTTACACTTGAATCCTGGGGGGGGAGGGGCTAGTATAAAAATAAAGGCATTACAGCTCAAATTGATTGTGGTCACCATAATAGTTAACCTAAAACTTCAGTCCTTGAAAATAGTTTTGCAAGATGTTGCTTTTTTCTTTAGGAGGATTGTAGTTGGAATATCTACCTGCTTGCCTTGTTCTGTACTTGAGTTGTAATTAATTTTAAAACTAAATGTCCGTGTAGTAACTATGGTTCATATAGGGGGTGATCTGGGGAAACCACTTCTGAGTACCATGAGAGAGGCCTATAGGTATTACTTTAACAAATTAACACATCCAAGTATATAAATGTAAAAATGCATTCATGAATATATAAATATAAACACAATTATATTTATAAATATAAAAAAGAATAACTTCAAAATATTCTAGGTTTTTTGGTTGATGTTTATAATTTCATTCTAGTAATTTCATTCTTTAGGCTAGTTATTGTTATTTCTCTTTTATCATTAAACATGGGACAGGATAATGAAAATTCTGCTGGCTACACTGTAAACCTAACTGGGGTTGGCAGATGAGTATGCTGGGAAATAGAGAGATCGTTGTTTTTAGCCATCATCTGTAAGAACTCTAAAGGCAGTTTTCTACATCACTTCCTGCGTCTCACATGTGCCAATGTGGCTCAAGCTTGGCTTAGGACAGCCCAGGGGTCAGTTGTTCATGATTTGTCATTTGCTAGCACATGCCAGTGTAGTGTGGATGTGCAACATTCTTGGGTGCTAGACTAAGCAAGATGAGGAAATCTAAAAATCCCAGTCCCCCCTGATGATGACTGGGGGACTAATCCTTTTCTTCCCCTCTGATCTACCTGTGGCTCATGGCTTATGTGGAGAAAAGTAGTAAAGTAGCACATCAAGATAGATTTAAGGCATCCTGAAGACTTCTCATATACTTGGTCATAGTTAAGATCATGTTGAGAGACAGCCCTTATTCTCAATGACAGACATTTCAAAATAACTTCTGTTAACTCATGAAATTAGTGAAAGAGAATACTGGACTTATACAGTGTATTTAACATATAACTAAGCAACATGATGCTTGGTATTCAGGCCACAATTTTGCACACTCAGTCAAAGGGCCTCTCTGTTATTGTCTGGGTGCTATGTCTTGGCTCCTGACTTCTTAACCTCATTTGAATTAATTTCTTCCCAGTAACCCCTTTTTTAAGTACAAAAAATGTTCTTTGCTTCTGCAAATGGTGTTAGAATGAAAACTGGTTGTCTTTTGTTTATTGGGTTGGGGTTTTTATACTTTAAAAAAGTCAGTGTTAGACCTTTTCCCAGAAATATTTAAGGAATAAAGAAATGCACTTTATCATTTATTGTTTAGATATGGTTTAAATTTCAGGTAGTTAAGAGTAGAGCTGATTTTTTCTTTTGGAGACTCAAAAATAGAATTAGAAAAGTTTTTCATTGGTTTGGTTAAAAAGTTTTTCAGGAAGGGAAAATTCCGAGTGTATAGAAAAACTTATGTACCCAATTATGTCATGTTAGGGCACTTCATAATGTTTTATGTAGGGCAAAAGAGCAGAAATCCATGCTGATTGCTAATTATTCAGATTGTAAATAGCTCAATAGAGAACTTCATTTAAACAAAAGGAACATCTGAGGAACAAAAGGCCTGTGGAAATGAAAGGGACTTTGTAAAGAGGGAGGCTGCACTGAATTATTGATGCGGGTCACATCTTGTGCTTGGATTTTAATTGTACCTTTGTATTTAATAATAAAAAATGATTACATGCTCCATTCTTACCGGTTCATCTTATTGAAAGCCACAGTATGGATATGTAAAGTGAAATTATCCCAATTCATTAAAAAATCTTGAAAAAACTGTGCTTTTTTTTTTCTCCTGAGAAGACTAATCTGGAGTAGAATTTTTTTTTCTTCTGTGAAGACTAATCTGGAGTAGGAAAACTACTGATCCCTGCACATGTTCATCAATTTGGAAAGATTTCCAAACTATATAAAGTTGGTTCTTGTTAAAAATTTCATAAAATATGGCTGGAGAGTTTATATGTGCTTCATTTAAAAATGACTTAGAAAATTCTTTTCTCAATCCTTTTCCTACCCATCCTCCCCCATTTAGAAATTCAACCAGCAACTAACACAGTAGGATTTTTCAGGGTTGTTTTTTTTTCCTTATAAGCATTTGCTAATTTGAATTCTCTTTAGATGTAATTTTTAGAACAGCAATAGCTTTTGTGTATTTACAGGTAGTCCTAACTGGTTCAGTATGAGTTACATAAACCTCTTTATATATAAGTAACTTATAGATATGCTTCCTCCTCCATTCCCCCATCCTCTGACCCCCTACTCCCTCAAGCCCTTATGCAATCATTTTTCTCTCCTTACTCTTATCTGGCAGATGTCATTAGCTGGTGAGGGAGAACAGAGCCCACCTCCCTTCTGAGCAGTTCCCCCTATCTTAAAGGCTGCTATTATTCTTTAGCCCCAGTTCCTTTCCTCTCATTCCCAAGAGCCCTTGGATCCTTATCCTGCTGGAATTTTTTACTTCCTAATGGTAGTTCAGGCCTGAGTACCCATTCTCAATAATCAGTTGATGGGAGGTAGGATAGAATCAGAGCCAAAAAAGATTTTTCTAGACCAAAGATAAGGAGAATCCTTACTTCATTCCATGGTAAGGATATGAAAAGACATGACCACAATATTCCAAGTTGGAACTCCGAATATATTTTCTTATAGAAATATTTCTATACATGCTAGTTAGGCTCTATAGTGCTATTTAAGAAAATTCCATACTTTGTGTTTTAGACATATGCCTGTCAGAAACTATTAAAAAAAGATTCTTCTATTCTAAATGTTTCTGTTTAGAGAAAAAAATGTTCAGTGTCTTCAGACATCTAACATTAGCCATTTTGAAGTCATAGTATATAACATTCTTGAACAAAGTATTTATTTCATCAGGATCGAGCAAGGGTCCAGAGTTTAGGTAACATTTTAGTTAACAGTCTGCTTCATTGGAAAGAAAAATAATCAATTCATTTTTGGCACAACTATAAAGAATTATTTCCTAAAGCCATTCAGTCCCCTCACCACAACATTCAAGAGCACTGCTTTCTCTCTGGTCAAAGATTAACAAAAGAGATACTAACATTTAACTTAAATAATCAAAGAGATTTATTTTCTCTTGGGTGGATCATTAATCCATAAGGGCTTGGAAAAAGGGGTTACAGTTCTTAGTGGATCATTCCAGGGTCTCTTGTCTTTGCCCCCTCCACTGACTGAAAGACTGAAGTCTTTGATTGTCCTACTCTGATCTGGACAGTGGAGAGCAAGTCATTGTTTCAGAACTGGTAGTTAAATAAAATTTCTTATCCAGATTAGTTCAAAGGCTTCAGATTGGGATAATTTAAAGCTGTTTTCTTAACATTTCCATAAAGAGAATGAAAAGCTTAATCTACTATAATTATTGTACATTGTACCACATTCTCCTAACCAAAGCAAATTGTTGCTATTTTTTCCCCTAAGAAAATACTTTCCAGTTAAGATACAGGTGACTAAAGTGAGACCTGCTTGTATTATTCTTTTAGCATCCAAAAATTACCACAGTTATATTACGAAGTCCTCAGTCACTCATAAGAGATATATAAGATATAAAAATCAAAGGTGAGAGCTAAACCCATTAAAGGTCCCATTAAATTCATGTGAAATTCTTTGGGGGACAGGGAATTTTTTTTTTTCATTTTGACTGTATCCCTCCCCTTCAATATCATGTTTGTTGTTGTTATTATTCAGGCATTTTGTCATGTCCCACTCTTCATGACTCTGAAGACCAATTGTCCTTGGGATTTTTTTGGCTAAGATCCTAGTGGTTTGCCATTTCCTCCTGTATTCTCTATTCTCTATCATTTTAGAGATACTCAGATTAGAAAACAAGACCAGCGAGGAGGGGAACCCACAAAGTAATTGTTGTTGGCTAGATATTAAAAAACTAGAAACCATGGAATTTTAGAACTGGCAGAGACTTTGCATAAATAATTGAAACCAACTCCTTCATGATGAGAAATTTTAGGTTTAAAATTATTTAAGATTGGGGCATGGTTGGGTGGCTCAGTGGATTGAGAACTAGGTCCAGAATTCTTTTTTTCTAAGCCAGGACTCAGACACTAGCCATGTGGCCTTAAACAAGTAACTTAAATCCCCCTTACCTAGCCCTTACTACTCTTTTGCCTTGGAACCAATACAAAGTATTGTTTCCAAGATGGAAGACAATGTTTTTTTGGGGAAAAAAAAGAAAATTTTTTAAAGTAACAAAGCTATATTAGGAGCAGAACTGGACCTAGAACTCAGAACTCCAGATGATAAGACCAGTCTTTTTTTTTTTTTTAAGACTAAGAATATCATACTATTGTTTTCTTGTGCGTGGGTATTTTATTCCACTTCCTTCTTAAAAAAAAAATTAAAAAAAATGACTCGGGCAATGATTGTTGGTGTTTTTAATCCTCTTCTCACTTAATCTTCTCACTTACTAAACCTCAACCCTGGATTATTCTCATTATCCTCTTATATGTTGCTGGTTGGAACTGGAACTATGCTTAACTGGGTTCAGTAATAAATGATGCTAACTAATCTTAGCTGACTCTCAGTAAAACCTGATAAGCCTATGCTTTCTCCCTAATTGATTCCTTATGTTGCTGACACCACTGACTATTGTCTCCTTCTCTTCAGCTTCTGATGGTAAGGTAGTCCTTTTGTTTGCTAAGGCCAAACTCTCTACCTGTATCCTTGATCTCACCCTACATTCATCTTCAACCAATAGATTGCTTCTACCATTATTTCTTCTCTTCCTTCTCCTCTTCTTCCCTCCCCTCTCTTTTCCTCTTTTATCTTCAATTATTTCTTATTTATTTGACTCTTCTTGCTGCCAATAAACACACCTAAGTTTTCCTCCTTCCAAAACAAAGCCCCCCCAAAAAATCTAACAGTATTTTACCATATCTACCATTGTTTTAAATGCAACAATCTGACTTGTGACATTTATCAATCAGTTGTGAATCTCAAGTAGCCAGTGATCTCTTAATTGCCACATTTCTTGGTCTTTTCTTTCTTTTACTACTTTTGGACCTTTTAGTAATGTTTGGCATTGTTAACTACCTTTACCTTGTAGGTATTCTTGTATTTCTGGATTTTTGCTATCCTAATCTCTCTTGGTTCTCTTCTTACCTCTGGTTATTTCTGCTTTAGTTTCTTTTGTTATAAATTCATCCACATCATATACACTAATCACAGGTTTCCTCTAAAGCTTAGTCCTTGGCACCCCCTTTTTTCTCCCCCCCCTTTATGATCTCATCAGCTCCCATGAGTTCAATGATGATTTCCATGCAGGTGATTCCCAATTTTTTTTATTCTAGCCAAGTCTTTCTCCTAATCTCCAGTCCTGGAAATATAAAATACCTGATAGACATTTTGAAACAGATGTCCAATAGGCATCTCAAACAAAAACAAGTATTTTTTCCCTCAAAGTTTTCACCTCTTCTGAATTAATCTATTACTATCCAGGGCACTATCATCCATTAGTCACTGAATTTTGCAAACGCAGTATCTTCCTCAATTTCTTTGTTACCCCACCTATCCAATAAGTTGCCAAATTTTATAATTGGTCTTCTTTTCTCATGTATTATCCCCTTCTCTTCACTTATAAGAGATACCACCCTATTTTTATACCTCGTACTTAGAAAATAGTAGTAGCTCTCTTACTGGTCTCACTGCCTCATGTCAATCCACTCCAATTCTTGTTACACACAGCTGCCAATGTGATTTTCCTAAAGCATAGGTTGGCTTACATCACCTCCCTAGATCATTCAGTAATTTCTAGTGGTTCCCTACCATCTATAGAATCACATATAAAATTCTTTATTTGTAATTTAGAGCTCTTCACAATCTGGCTACTTTCTACATTGTAATCTTTATCCTTCTCTCTGTGCAGTCTAAACCCCATCCTTGTCTGCCTATGTGTGATTCCATTACATAACACTACATCTTCCATATGTGTGCCCTTACGTAGGCTATCTACCATACTAGGAATTTTCTCTGTTCTCAGTTGATTCCAATTCCTTGCTTTTCTGCAAGACAGCTAAAATTCCATCCTGTTCAGGAAGCTTTTGTTATCAGTCTGTATTCCCTAAGAGGTTACCTTCTTTCTCTTCTATATTTTATACATGCTGTCTCAATCAATCAATCAATCAATCAGTGTTTATTAAGTGATTACTATGTGCCAGATACCATGCTAAGCTCCCCCAGTAGAATATGAACTCCTTGCAAACAAGGACTTTTCTTGCTTTTCTTTGTGCTTTTCTGTGTATACATTTAGGTCCTTGGTAAATGCTAGAAGACTATATATTCCCATGATGTTTCCTGTGGGCAATATCTTTTGCTGATGACTGGAAATGGGTATAGTTTTGATTAAGAGATTTTCCCAAGTATGAGTATTTTTATAGCTTCCCTGGGTACATGGTATAGTATGGACCTGAGCACTATACTGTAAAGGTGCAATTTAAAATGTGCACTTCCCAAACTGAGATTGTATATGAGATTTCTGTGAAAATTGCAGAAAGTTCCCTGTCAGTTAAGTGACTTCTTTTCTTGAGGTAGTGAGATACCTGAAGGCCATCCCTGATCCCTCCTTTATTTAGAACTTCTATACTTGGCTTCTCCTTCCTCTGACTTATCTATATTTAACTCACTTGAGAGAACAGGAAAGCAAAACTTTGAAGCCTTGAAAATATAACTGTTTTTCCGAAAAAATTGTTGTGATTTACATTTTAGTTGCTAGGAAAATCCTGAGATTTTTGTATTTAGAACTTGCATTGCAATTAGCTTCCTACATGAAGCCATGTTTGCATAATTCCTTTCAACTCCACCACAGACACGAAACACACCACACCTACAACAAGTGGGTATTAAAGTTTTGTTTTAAACAATAGGGAAAGATTTAACCCATTGGAAGCAATTATAGACCCTTATACAATTTCTCCCTCCCCTGTGAATTTTAAACACATGCACATTCATCAGATTGTAAGGAAAAATGACCAGCAGCATAAGTGGAAAGCAGACTTTACATAGTAAGTCCTGTTTTTTGATGTTAACATCAACATGAAGCTACTTTTTCATTAGTAAAATAACAGTGCTTGTATCTTTGCTTTAAGGGGACCAGTATTAGAAAACCTAGATTTGATGATATTATGGTAATGCCTTTACTAGTGAAATGGATGCATTCCAGTGGTCAATTTTATTTTCCAAAACTTCGTTCCAAGAGGTAGAAATAATATGGGAGACACATTCACTATGGTACTTTGTATTACAGTATGCCATAAAGAGAAAGATTACTGTAGATAAATATCCTTAAGAAGGAAAAACTTAAGTACATTGGGAAATAATAAGAATAACAGCTAGGAATTATTTAGAATTTGAATGTTTACAAAGTTCTTTATATATAATCTCATTTGTTCCCCTCATATTAACCTAGTGTAGGTACTGTAATTATTCACATTTTACAGATGAAAAAATGAGGCTATGTGACTTGCCCACAGTCACATTATTGATATTTGAGGAAGGATAGAAGAGTCTTGAAAGCACACATAGAGTTTGATATGGAAAACATATCAAGTGTCAACTCCTGTCCATTTCAATTAAGCAGGTGATTTATCTGATACCCAGTACCCCCATCCTTAGACTATGATATTTCTGGGACGTTGGGGATACTTCTTTCAGAAAATGATTAGGGGATTAAAATTTTTTTTCTCTTAATCTCTGATTAGAAGGATAGATCGGCATAATTAATTTATGATTTTCTGAAATAGTGTCAAAACTTTTAAACTTTCATGAAGTGAAAGTTGTTGTTGTTTTTTTTTAATCCTTACTTTCTGCCTTAGAATGCATACAGAATATTTGTTCCAAGGCAGAAGAGTGGTAAGGGTTAGGTAATTGGGATTAAGTGACTTGCTCCAGGTTACACAGTTAGGAAGTATCTAAGGATAGGTTTGAACCCAAGACTTTCCATCTACAGGCCTGGCTCTCTATCCACTGGGTCATCAGTCCAAAGATTCTGAAATTATCTCTCAATGACCTGTTTTTTAGTTCTGTTTTTAATATTAGATAATTTATTTTTTAAAATGTTTTTATTTTTTCTAACAGTTATTTGTGTTTCATGGAGTCATTGATTTCTATTTGGGCTAGTTTAATTTTTAGGCAGTCTATTACATGGATAAGGTTTTTATTTTTTAAAAATCACTTTTTGTTCTAAGATTTTTTATTTTCCAATTATTTTCTGTGTAGGTTTTATTTTTTTTATCTCTTACTTCATTTCTTTTCCAGATATTCATATAGTCTTTGTAGAAAATCCATTTTTTTTAATCCTCTTTGAATCTTTCATGTAATTATTCTGGAATTCCCTTCTAATTTAGTTTTGGGGGCATCTGGATTATAATAAAATTTTTTTAATAGTGATATCTCTTATTTGGTTTAGTCATCCTTCCAGGTTTAGTTTTTTCATCTAGGACTTTGTGTCAAGGCATGGCTCTGCCCCTTTCTGGACTGTTATCTTTGTGGAGGGAGAGTGGTTTTCCCTGGGTCACTTGAGTTCTTATATTCACCTCCTCTTCTCAGTGTTAGGCCTTCCTGAGAGTCCTGTGTTTTCAGGGCCCTAAAAAAACTTGGACCCTCTGGAACCTGCCTTGATCTGAGCATTGGAGGGCTTTAGTGGCCCCTACAATTTGGGCTGCTTTCTTACTTGCCTTCACTGGCACTAGCTATACAGGTAGTCCCTTTTCCTATTGACTGTGGGCTTCTCCCTTACTTTTTAATATGGTTCTAGGGTAGAAGTCAGTTATGATTGTTTTTGCATTTCTTGGTCTGAGAGGAATTTTATGTTTTTTTGCTGGAATGTGGGAGCTAGGTTATTTGTCACCATTTCGGTAACTATCTTGACTTCAAGTTCAATTAATATAAACTGGTTTCTTAAGCTATAACATGCCTCTAGTGATTAATTGATAATACTTTTAAATAGCAATAACAATAATAGCAAACTTTTATATAGTTCTCTAAAGCTTACAAAATGCTTTACGTAATTATCTTAATTGATCCTCTTAACAACCCTACGTACCTCACAGGATGTCCTCCTATCATCTTTATTTTATAGATGAGGAAATTGAGGCTGAAGGAGATTAAGTGTTTTGTCCAGGGTCACACAGTTATTAAATGTTTGAGACTGAATTTGAACTTAGGTCTTCTTGTCTCCAAGCCTATTGCTTTAATAACTAAATCATCCAGTAGCTCACAATTTTTTACGTTCATTTTTAAAAATGTTGAGTTCCAAATTCTCTCCATTCAGCTCTTCTTCCACCTAATGAGAAGGCAAGCAAGGATACCTACCTATACATTTGAAGTCATGTAAAACCTATTTTAATATTAGCCAACTCCCCCCCTCCCCCAAGGGGGAAGCAAAATGAAAAAAAATGCTTAAATCTGTATTTAGAATTCATCAGTTCTGTTTCTGAAGGTGGATAGCATTTTTCATCATTGGTCCTTTGGAATTGTCAAGGATCATTGTACTGATTAAAGCATCTAAGTCTTTCACAGTTGATTATCATTACAATATTTCTGTTACTGTGTACGATGTTCTAATTCTGTTCACTTCTACTTTGTATCAGTTCATATGAGTCTTCCCAGGGTTTTTTGGGAAACTTTTTCTTCTCAAATCTAAGAACACAATAATGTTCCATCACAGTAATATACCACAGCTTAATTAGCCATTCCTCAATTGATAGGCATCCCCATAATTTCCAATTCTTTGTCACCACAAAAACTGCTATATTTTTGAATATTCAGGTAAAGCCTCATATTTTAAAGGAAAAAAAATTTTGAATTCATCATTTTTTTTTGTCTCTTCCTCCCATCTCAACTTTACATCTGCTTTCCATCACTTTGCTAAAGTTATTCCTCCCCTCCAAGTTTACCACTTTCCTGGATATGGTTTTACACCAATTCAGTAATTCCTTATATTGTGTGTAAGATATGTAACACCACCTCTGTACTTAGTATTAACATTTCATTTTGGGGGTGGGATGAGGTAGGAAGGGTGTTTCTAGCTGAGTGCACTGATTCAGTCCTGTTAGAATAAGGTGTTGGTAGGGAGGGGGCAGCAGCATCCTCAGCCATTGATTCTATCTTTATAACTTTGCCCTTTTACAGGGAACAGATTACTTGTGTGGTGGTTCTGCATTCCACAGACAGAATCACAAGGAAGAAACTTTACATAAACCATTTATACTAAATGTTTGGTATTCTAGTAACATAAATCAACAACAATATCCATTACAAATTCTTCCCTTTATCAGTATTATCTTGATAGAACTCATCCCAACATGTGGGAATTTGAACCTTGCTTCAATACATCTAGTACCAAGTAATTAATTATTCAGGGCACACCTAACCTGGCCCCTGCAATGTAGAGTAATTCTTCCTGGTCAGCGTTAACTTCAGTGGCGATAATAAATAGAAAAAGTCTCCAGTGATGTCAGTATTTTAAAGTGATTAATCATTCCCTCCCCCCTTTCCCTCCCTTCTGCACTTTAGTTTTCTTTAACTAGGATTTTTCAGCAATAAATCTTTAACAATACAGGTAAGAATTGTTCTGTAATTAAATTTTGCTCCTCTTAATGTCTTAGCTTTTATGGGAGATTCTTCAGATGCTATACTTTAAAAGAACCCTAAACTCAAAACTCAATCAAGAAGTTCCATTTATGAAAAACCTGAATTTTTAGAAAAATTTCCTTGGGAGGCTGAACTTTTTGCCATGACTTGTTTTATATCTTGCTTAGTGCCTAGCATAGTGTCTTGCAGGTAGTCAGCTTCTGGTAAATGCATTTTAAATGAAAGAATTTTAGATATAAGATAAAACACACATGCATAAAAATAGCTAGCCCATATATAATTTTTATCACAAGAATAAATTTATAATTTATATGATATATATTACAAATGGATATATAAAATATAAGTATTTTATATTCTGAAATCCTTGCATTATTTCTCTCTTCTGGAAAGGAAAAGAAAAGCCTAATTTAATTTGTATGTTCATTCTAAAATATGGTAGATAATTACAATTTATAAAATCTTCTTGGGCATTGCTGTCAGGTCTGCACTGGTGTTATCTTTCTCTTTGCTATATAACGTTGCCTTTTTCTGCTGCTAAATATTAGGATAATGCCCTGACCTAGAATAGGCCATGTATCTTTAAATAATCCTTGATGGACTTGACCAGCCATCATGTATATTCTGGGTGACAGGGACAGATGTGACAGATCTATTGTGACACACTTCCATACCATAAGTCACTGGCTCGAGGTGACTCATGTCCTTCCTTTGATTCCTTCCCCTGCTGCAGGACAACACAATGATGCAAGGATGAACCTTGCCATCGCACTCACTGCTGCCAGGTATGGTGCTGCCATTGCCAATTATATCGAAGTGATGTGTTTGTTGAAGAAGAGGGATCCAAAGACTGGGGAAATGTGTGTAAGTGGCGCACATTGCAAGGATTTGCTAACAGGTATGTGCATTTTCTGCCTTTTGATTCATCTAATGATTGAATTGTTATAATTTTGTCCATCACCTCCCTCGCATTTCAGCTAGATTTCAGAATCACATTAATGCCATTCCGTACTCTAAGTGCGGTTGAATAGGAAAAATTGCCTTTACAGGTCTCATTGATTTTTTTTCCTCAGAGGGAGAGGAGCTTGCTATTAAAAAAAAAATCCCCAGGTAAGATTTCTTCAGTTAGGAATGCTTTGCGTTTTCTTTGCAGAAACATCTTACGAATAAAATGAAATAAGGTAGCTGGGTTTAAAAATACCTCTTAGCTGACATAGGCAGGGCATTTCCAAAGCACAGAGGTGAGTGTCATTAACAAAAGTCATCTTTAACTTCTGTGAGACTTTCATTCATGTCCTGGCTCTTTGGTAGCATGGGCAAAGCTTCCTAATCAGATCCTTCTGTTGAGCAAAACCAATCCTCTCCCAGTGTATGATGGCATTCCTCTTTAGGAAGTTCCTTTTAAAGAAAGAAACAGCTAATTTTCTCATTGTGGTTTCTTGGCATTTGTTTTTCAAATACTGGATTTTCAGCAAATTAGAATGGGAGCCAAATGAAACAAGTCACATATTTTCTTTACTTCATTTTGGGTTTTTGATAGTTTGTGTGTGTATGTGTATATAAAATAACCCAGATGGGAACCTTTTGTACTGCTTTTTCAGGGCTTCCATCTGCACATGTCACTTAGTGTGGCACACAATATACTTCACCATAGGTTAAGTTAATAGATAAATTAATAATCCAAAGCATCAGTGAGCAGAGAAACAAATGGGGTCTGTGATTGATGCTGTTTTCTTTCACAGGGCAAGAATTTGATGTGAGAGCCAAATGTGTTATCAATGCTACGGGACCTTTCACAGACTCGCTGCGCAAAATGGATAATCAGGCCCTTACCAACATCTGTCAGCCAAGTGCTGGGGTACACATTGTGATGCCTGGTTATTACAGGTAACCAGATTCCAAGATCAACCTTTTGCACTAGTCAGTGATTGTATTCAGAGTGAGATTCCCCCAATACTACCCATGCATTTATATATTTGTTTTTTGACCCACCTTTCCTAATAACTAGAATTGTCTATTTATTGAAAAACAAACAAGAACATGTGATATAGTATTCAACTCTAAGGCAAAATAAGATGCATTTTAAAAAGTAGATATAAAAAATAAAAATAAAACAAAACATATCTAGTCTAACAAAATTCTTAGTTAATTATGGCAAGATTAGCTTCTTTTAGGGGTAGAGATTTGTGTCTTCTCTCTAAGTGTACTCAGTCCAGTACATTTGTTTGCTGAGAATAATCAATTGAGCATTGGTATGCTTGAATTGTGTCAATTTAACTAAATTTAAGAATTCTTATTATACTGAAATAAATACGCATTCAGATTCTTGGATGTATCATGTTTTAAATGAGAGAGATAGAAACAAAGAGATCTGGACAAGTTGAATATATTCTCAATATAGTATAATGTCAGGGGAAAGTCCCAGGAAAAGGGAAGAGAGGTGCCATATACTTTATTCAAAATATTTATTAATTGCCTACTATATTCAAGGTACTATATTAGTTTTGAGCAATAAAAAGACAAAGTGAAATAGTCTTTGACCTTAAAGAGCTTAGAATTTACTGCCTTTTAGGTGATGTTCACCTGTGTTTTAGTTCTTCAGAAATCAACAGATTTTCTTGTATTGAATCTAATTTAATTACTTAAACTATTTTTTTTGTATTGTATTTGCATCATAGTCATGTTTGGAAAAAAATCAGACATTAAACATCTTACCTCTAATCCCTTCTGAATCATTAAGGAAAAATAAGTACAAACTAAATAAAATAATAAAGTGAAGGTTTGGGGGCAGCTGGGTGGCTCAGGAGATTGAGAGCCAGGCCAAGAGATGAGAGGTCCTGGGTTCATATCTGAGCACAGACACTTTCATGGCTATGTGACCCTGGCTAAGTCACTTAACTCCCATTGCCTAGTCCTTTACTACTCTTCTGTCTTGGAACAGTATTGATTCTAAATGGATGGTAATGGTTTTAATAACAATAATAATATTAAAGTAATAGCAAATATATTATAAATGTAATACTCTATATTAGTTGTCTGTTTCTAATATACTTTACTTTTCAGTGAAGAGAGGAAGATTTCTTTCACTCCAGGGCCTTCTGTGGACTCTCAAGGACTTAAAGTTTACCTTCTGAGTAGCGATCTTTTTATTTTCATTATGTTTAAAAAATCCCTTGTATTGTAATAATCTTGAATGTGGGGCATAATCCTATATGGTCATTTATCTCCTTTCCTCTGTCGTAAATGCATGAAGGCATTAAGGAATGACCAGAACTGATTAAGGTGATAGAAGCAATCCTTAACACCTTTCTTGTTGCCTAAATTGAAAACTTTATGGATACAGAATACAACCAGTCTCATTCCACCCAATTTTATCAATTTCTGAGGCTATTTTAATTTCAGAGCAGTCCCAGGCTTTTGGAAATTAGTTAGATCTCAAGGATTTTTGCTGTGAAAGTGATTGTAGATAGCCAGTTTACAGTTCTATGGATCAAAGGAAGATAGGTTCTTTCTGTTTTCAGGGTCACTGTTTAGTGAGGTTAAAGGAACAGAGATTGAATTTACTCTCTGGGCCTGCCAATCCATGACTCATCACAGTAATCTGACTCAAGCTTGTTTTCCCCAACATCCTTAGAAGTGATCCAGGGCTGGTATGAACTGTCTGGGGAAACCCTTAGCCAGACTGATGACAACCCAACTCCAAGGATCTGGGCCAGAATTAGATCAGCTTGGAAATTCATTGCGTTGCATGTCTTACATTCACATTTTCTGGTTACTACCTGCAGAACAGAGTATTATGAGAGTGCCTTCTTTTGGCTGAGTTGTAGAATTTTTTTAATTTGGGAAGAACCAAGTAATATAAACTACAAAATCAAAACAGCAGGGGAAATTGGGCATGGAATTGTCTCATTTCCAAAAGGACAGTAGAAAATTTGAAACAAAATCCTTTAAAAAATTATTTGAACTTCCCCAGGGCACATTTCCTACAATATTCTCTACAAAGGCACCAAGTGACTGAAATCTCTGAAACTAAATAATCCTCTCCCTTCAGCAGATGCTTTCTACCAATGACTAGTCGTTATGCTATTTGGTTCTTCATAAACTGGGTATATTTGCACATACTGTTAGCTATCCTACTGATTGCTAAGTAGTTAACAATCAATTGATTTCTATTTAAATTAGGCTACTTCAGCAAAGCACTAGTCTGCATGAGAAAAATGTTCAATGCATTTGGACCCACACACATACATAAATTAGGAACAAGCTTTTCCTCTTGGTACAAAATAATTTATGCACATTGGACAGAATTGGTACAGATTTAAACCGGAAGAACATCCGTTGTAAAATGTTAGTATAATCTTACAAAATTATTTCTTCTTTGTAAACAGACTTTATTTTTCAATAAGCGTATGAGTTAGGCAAATTAAATGTTGATCTAGGGTATTTCCTAGAGGCTTCTTAAATTTTAACATCCATCAATAATAGCTTTATCTTCCCTCTCCTCTTGTTAATTCAAAGCTCACAACATATGTCTTCACTTAGGTAGTGACTGAGTTGTTTCTCTCCTGTTCCCTGTTATGTGAGTGTATTGTTAACCATCACCTTCACTCTTTAAAATGCTTTTTATTGCTTTTAACAGTTTCAAAGAATTTTGTGGTTGTGTTTTTATAGTGATATTTAATACTCTTGTTACCTATATATGGAATGTTCAGTTAATAATTATTTAAACCAAAAAAACAGTATAATTTAAGAACATATAAAGCAACTAACTAGTCATTTTATACATTTTATACACATAAATATGATCCTAGATAAGATTCTTTGGTTCTGTCATTGCTGACGAGTCAGTGTATGTATCATTGAAAACATTGTGATGAGGAATTAGCCCTTTCAGCTCAATGAAGCAGTTTCCCAAAATATGTATCCTTGCAGCTTGAAAAAGTTAATTCCCATTTATAGTGTCTGAGATTCTCAGAGTATCTCTTGAGACTAATGCAGAGAGAGAGAGAGAGAGAGAGAGAGGAGAGAGAGAGAGAGAGAATATGTGTAGTTAGAATGGGGAAAATTTTTGCCACTCAAATAGGGAAGGAAAATTTAATTACAAAGCTTAAGATGATGAGAGCTGACATAACATTTATAAAGTATATTATCTCAATCAGATTCAGAATAACCCTGTGAGGTTGACCTTATAGCTATTATATTTCCATTTTACAGGTGAAGAAACTGAGATCCATAAAGGTTAAATGACTTACCTATGGTCTCATGACTAGTCAGTGTCAGAGGCAGGATTCAAACTTGGATTTGTCAGGAAAAAAAAAATCTAACTATATCATGTTGCTTTCCAGGTCAGATTTAGAGTTACTTCATGAGAATCAGAGGTGTAAAGAGAACTTAGACAGTTTCTACTTGTCTTTTCCAAATGGATAAAACTGTCTCCAGAAAAGTCAAATGACTTAGCCAGAGCCACATAAATAGTAACCAGCAGCTTCTTTGTATCCTCTATAATATATTAAAATGTCTTACGTGGAGTTAAATATTGGTGAGTGAATATTGACTGTATCATAGATTGAGTGCTGCCCTTGAGGTCAAGGATTCAAGTTCGACTCCTCAGACACTTATTAACTGTGTGATCATGGGCAAATCACTTAATCTACAAGTCTTGACTTCCCCATGTATAAAATGGAGTTTATGAGATTTATACTGTTTGTTTCACCGAACTGTTATGAAAAAAGTTCTTTGCAAAAACTTTGGTGGATGGAAGACCCCAGTTCAGATTCGACCTCAGACACTTTACTTGCTCTCGGTGATCCCAAGCCAATCCTTTTAGACTGCTTGCTTCCTCTTCCTCAGCTATAAAATGGGCTGGAGAAAGAAATGACTAACCACTTCAGTGTCTTTATCAAGAAAACCCCAAATAGGGTCATGAAGAGTTGGACCTGACTTAAAAACAAAGCATGATATCTGTGTGAATTGTTTTTCATCATAGGATCTTTGATTCAGAGCTAGGAGGAACCTTAAAAGCCATCTAGTCCACATCCTTTATTTTACACTTGGGGAACTGAGACCCAGAGGTTGTGTGACTTGACCAAGGTCACACACAAAGACAAATTTTAAATCCATGTTTTCCCACTTTTGATGCTTTATCCGCCACTGCTTCCATTATTGTTGTTGATGATGCTATTATTATCATCATCATCATCATCATTACTATTATTATAGGAATCCCTGTGAATTATTTGCTTTGAACCAGCTTTCTGTATTCCACATTGACCAGGAGTGCTTATATATGTCAGATGGTTGGCCAGGGTCAGCGTTTTCATTGGCAGCTATGGGTCCAGTCCATGTGGATAAGAGGCCTGCGACTTTGAGTTCCATGATCCAAACTACTGAAATGACCAGCTTTTCTTCTTAAAATCAGATTTGCCACAGTGGAAATCACACCTGATAGTAAAAGTTCCTAGCCTGAGCCAGACAGTCCTTTTCCCAAGAGTCTGAACAAATAGCATTTAGAATTGGAACCACCCACCAAGAGTTGCAGTTCTCTAAGTCGCTGTGGATGTCTTTTGCCCAGCTCCTCTTCCACTGCCTCCATTGGAAGGATGCTCGTCAGCATCCTCGGCACGGAGAGGAATCATAGCATCAGTGCCCTCTTGCTGAGGCATGTTGCTGATCGCTCCTAGCTCCCTGACCCAACTCAATGAATACTTTCAGGGAATAAGTGGCTTCTTTCAAAGGAAGACCCGGCTATGAGTCTTTGGTCTTTTTTTATTTTGAGTGGTCTTTGCAGCTAGATAGTGCAGGGGATAGAGCACTGGGCCAGGAGGCAGGAAAACTCAAGTTGCTATTTAGCCTTGGATCTCTAGCTCATTAGTTGTGTGACTTTGGACAAGTCATTGTGTGCCTCAGTTTCCTCATCCATAAAACAGGGATAATAATAGCAACTATCTCCCAGTGTTATGAGGAGGATCAAATGAAATAATAACTGTAAAATGCTTATTTAGCATAGTGCCTGACATAGTAAGCATATGTATGTTAGCTATTATTTATTATTATTTTACTTTGGGTTGTGACTAAGGGTAGCTGTAGTCTTCAGAGAATTATGTGTTTGATCTTTCCAACCATGGTTCATGATGGAGTAGCACATAGGTAGGACACATCATTTGATATATATTAGAAGGCCAGGATGACAGGTTTTTTCTTCTAGGTTACTTCTGAATGGAAGTGAGACCTTAGCTATTATATGTCCAAATGCTTGACACTTAATTGCAGAAAGTTCTACATTTTGTCAAGTGCAAAACTGGCTTTTTCATGAATATCTCAAAAAAGAGGTAGAGTTTCTTGATGTCTTTCAAGCACTCTAAAAAAGGCTTCCTCCATCAGATACTAGGAACCCAGGATAGGTATTTTACATGTATGTCCAGTAAATTTTCCAATCTAGGAAAGGCTGCCTTAACAAAAAAGGATAAGGCAAACATTGTGCTCAGAAGTAGCTAAATGGTATAATGGATAGAGCACTGGGCCTGGAGTCAGGAAGACTTGAGTCAAAATACAGCCTTAGATACTAATAATAGTATGACACTGGGCAAGTAACACTACTCTTGCCTCAGTCTCCCCAACTATAAAATGGTAACAGTAATACCATCTGCTTCCTGAGATTGTTGCCAGGATCAAAAAATATAAAATTTATAAAGATCTTAGCATAGTGCCTAGCATATAGTAGATATTTAATAAATTCCTGTTCCTTCCCTCCCTCCCTCCCTCCCTCCCTCCCTCCCTCCCTCCCTCCCTCCCTTCCTTCCCTCCTTCCCTCCTTCCCTCCTTCCCTCCTTCCCTCCTTCCCTCCTTCCCTCCTTCCCTCCCTCCGTTCCCTGGTCCTGACACATACTGGCCCTATTTGTGGACAAATCACTTAGCTCTAAGTGCTTGAGCAGTTCTCTAAGAACCAAAGTGATGGAGCAAGTCCAGACCTGCATTGGTGGGAGGCATTTCTTTTCTTTATTTTTTAAGGCATTTCTTTTTAAGTAAAAGTTCTCGACACCAAAGAAATCATAGATTCAGACCAAAAGGGGGAAAAGTTTAGTATATGCTTATATGTGTATATGTTGTCTTCCCTGAAAGAAAGTACATTGATTTAGGTTCAGACTGTTTCTTTTTTTTGGGGGGGGGGGGTCGTGTTAATTTATAACAGTTCCTGAACCACAATAGATATTTCATAAATGCTGATTAATGGAGTGATTGAATCAAAATGCATTCATCCCTTTTCCTGTGGAACCACTTCTTTAAAGTTATCTGAGTTTCACAGTAGTAATAGAAATCTACCCTAAGCTGGTAGAGGGGCATAAGTGAAGAATTTCCTTTCCAGGTAAGTTTCTGGTGCATATTATAGTCTTTCCCTTTCATATTCTCTGGATATTTCTCACTAACAGGTGTGTACTAAGTATTTCGGTGAAAAACTTTTCATTATAGGTGATTGAGATCGAGGAACTGTCTACCCCAAACTGACCTCTTTAAAAATCGTGAGCATTTGGGCTGAGTCAATATGTTATATGAATGCTTCAGGTAGCAAACCTAGGAACCAAAATGATTAAAATGGGATGTTTAAAATATTTCTTTTGGGGGCAGCTGGGTAGCAGTGGATTGAGTACAAGGTCTGAAGTTGGCAGGACTTCAATTTGGGCCTCAGACACTTCTCAGTTGTGCCCTTGGAACAAGTCACTTAACCTATTTGCTTAGGCTTCTATCTTAGAGTTGTTACTAAGACACAGAGTAAGGGTTTAAACATTTTTCTTTTGATAGCTTCTTGTGACTTTTGAAAAATTTTTATAAATACACATGTATATACACAGTATATATATATGTATATATGTATGTATATATATATATATATACATATATACACACACACACACACACATTTGTATGGAGAATAGATATTGGTTAGTCATTTGAAAATGTGACTTTCAGCAACTGAGACTATACCTGTGGCCCCTAGTTGTATGGGGGGGGGGGGCCTACAGGTGTGGAAAACTTCCTATAATGTTGGCCTTGGTTGATGGGTTAGTTTTTCTAGACTGTTGCCCCCTTCTTCGCTTTAAAGATGACTTTCTAAAAAGAGAAGTATATATTTAGAAATGAAGGTGATGTGAAAATATAAAAGAAAACTTTTTTAATGTGACTTTTCTTATTTGACTTTCTTTGCTATTTTGGGGACTAGGGTCTTCCATTTGCCACACCATTAAAATTCTTTGCCTGAACAAAGTCCTTAAGCAGAAGTACTCACTGAATCTTTGTTAAGGATTATTCTTCTTTTACAGGTTTTCAAATAGAAGAGGAAAGTGAAAGCAGTCTTTTTGGATGCTTGAAAATTGTCCTTTAGAGACTTTTATTACCAATTTCTCTTGTTTTAGTTCAGAAATGAGTAACTCTTTTCTTTACCTCAGCCCAGAGAGTATGGGACTGCTTGACCCTGCCACCAGTGATGGACGAGTTATTTTCTTCTTGCCTTGGGAAAAGATGACCATAGCTGGAACAACTGACAGCCCAACTGATGTCACCTCACATCCTATTCCTTCGGAGGATGATATTAACTTCATTTTGAATGAAGTACGAAATTACCTAAGTTGTGATGTTGAAGGTAATGCTTGGATTCTTTAAGCCTTGTCTCTCTTTATTTTCCAGAAACTACCATTTGTTTTGGCTTAACTGTCACATCTTTCTCTGTCCTCTAATCTTCACACATCTCCTTGCTGGACTAATGAACTTTAGAAGGCTTTTGGAAGATTTTTTTTTGGTCATAGTGACTAGTTTGCATGACAATAGATAGTTTTCTTGTCTCTTACCATATCTTTTGCTTACATTCCATACTTTCTGGTATTTTTCAGTTAAACATGGTTATTGTATGTAGTCTGAATTTCTTACCACTTCTGAGCCAGAATGAAGTTTTGAATATTTGTCTGTTTTGTATCTAGAGGTTCAGAAGGGGTAGAAAAGAATTTAGGGGATAAGAAAATCAAAAGATATGTGATAGCTGAAGCTTTGGTTCTTGGAATTTTGCAAAAGATTTCATAGCCTGTCCTTTTTGAGAAAATGCAATACTGATGACTGAATTTAGTTAAGAAGGAGGCTACATTCTTTTATTTAGTTAAAAAAGTCAGCTTTTAGATATTCTTCATAATGGCTGTTTGTGGGTTTGGGTTTTTTTTTTTAATTGGTGGGGTATCTGGTGTCAATTTGGTAACATTCCTTTGATCTTTTTGCCAGGTTTGACATTTTTGAAGATCATACTAAGCCATAGGCAAGTAACAGTTTGTGTTGGTGGAGGGAGTTCCCTGTGCTGACAAAATTATAGATCTGTTGAGTATTCCCACATGCCATCTCCGTCTACTTTTGAACCAAACACCTGTCATAGTAGTGGTTTCTGTGAAGGAAAAGCAATGATCTGTTCTATTCTTGATATTACAAGGCTGTGTGGCTACGGACAACTCATTTCAGATCTCTTGGCTTGTTTTTTTTTTCACCTGTAAAATGGGGATAATAATATTTGCATTAATAGTAATTCTAATAGCTGACATTTTATAATGCTTTAAATTTTGCAAAGCATTTTCTATTTGATCTTCATGATAATCATGTGAGGTAAGTCTTATGGTTATCCACATTTTAAAGATGAGGAAACTGAGAGTTTAAAAAGGTTAAGAATCTGAATCCAGATTTCAAGTCCAGTATGCTCTCTGCTATATTGTTGTGACTTCCTATTGCTCCTTACCTATTTCTAATAAAGAAATAAATACCCCCTTTAACCTTAAAATAGATATAAATGTGAATTCTTATCATTCTCCCCTTTTCCTAATAAACTTTTCAGCATCTCAATTCAGAACAGTATAGACTTTTTTTCCACTCATATTGTTTGGCGGGGGAGGGGGAGCAGTTTCTGTTAATTCTATGGTCTAATAATATAGTCCTCTGGTGTCAAACTCAAATAGATATGGATTCCTGTTGTTACATATTGTCTTAGAAAACCACAAATTAACATTATCTATGTTGTATGTGAACATATTATTTTAATATTATTTTATATTTTATTTCTACATAATAGATATTTTAATTAATATATTACTTTAATACAATAAAATGTTATATATTTAAAAATAAAAATAAAACTTTACCTTCCTTCTAGAATCAATACTAGGCAGAGGAGCAGTAAGGGCTAGGCAGTGGTAATTAAGTGACTTGCCCAGGGTCACACAGCTAGGACATGTCTGAGACCAAATTTGTATCCAGGATCTCCCCTGTCTTCACCTGGCTCTCAATCCACTGAGCCATCTAGATACCCTGTATTTTTTAATTAAAATTTTTTCTATATTACATTTTCTTTTCAAGTACATTTTAATATGGTCTTGACCTCACTGGGAAGTTTTTCCATAGACAATATCTGCTTTATGAATGTTCTATTATTTATATAGAGCAGCCATGTGGCACAGGGGATAGTTGCTGGGTCTGGAGTCAGGAAGACTTATCTTTCTAAATTCAGATCTGGCCTCAGACACTTAACTAGTTGTGTGACCCTGGACAAGTCATTAAATGATATTTGCCTCATTGTCCTCATCTGTAAAATGAAATGGAGAAGGAAATGGCAAACCACTCTAGTATCTTTGCCAAGAAAATATCAAATGGTGTTAGTATGACTGAAAAAATGACTGAAGAGTAACAACAAAATTATTTGTATATTATATTATCTCAAACTTTCTGGTCTCAGGACTTTTTGATGTTCTCAAAAGTTATTGCGAATGAACCCTAAAGAACTTTTGTTTTATTTGGCTTGTATCTATCAATATTTACCATATTTAAAATTAAAACTGACACATTAAAATATTCATGTTTAAAGTAACAAATTCATTACATGTTAACATAAATTTTCCAAAACAAAAAAAATTGGTAATAAGAGTGGCACTGTTTTATATTTTTAAAAAAGTCTCTTTAGTATCTGACTTAATAGAAAACAGCTGAATTTTCCTTTCTACTTCTGCATTCAGTCTGTTGTGATATGTTGTTTTGGATGAAATATATGAAGAAAACCTGGTCTCAGATATAGTAGAAAAAAGGAGGAGTATTTTTAATTATCAAATAGCATCTTCAGATTATTATGGAGATGGTTTTGGCTCAGAGACTCCCCAGCAATCCATGGACTACATTTTGAGAACTAAATGAGGTCTAGAGGGTGCTAAGTTTGAGTGCTTAAAAATCTGCTTTTGTGATCATAATAGTAATAATTAACATTTAAATAGTGTTTACTATACAAATATTATCTTATTTAATCCTCACAATTATCCTGGAAGGAAGGTGCTATTATTACTTCCATTTTACAGATGAGAAACTGAGGCAACTAGAGTTTAAGTGATTTGCCCACAGCTAATAAGTGTCTGAATCTAGATTTGAACTCAGATCTTCCTGACTCTCAGCCCAGCGTTCTGTTCACTGCTACCTATCACTGCTGTGATAACGTGTTCATTGTGTAAACCTACATGGATAAAGAATCATTTGGGTTTGGGAACAGTTGTATATGTATTTGGAGCCATGTATTTATGTACACAGCATAAGTGGATCAACATATGAGACTTAAAGCTGGAAGAGAGCTAAAAGATCATTATTTCATCATTATAGTGGTGAGGAAATTGAGGCCTAAGGAAGAGAGAAAGACAAGTAGGAAGTAGTAGACCTGGGTTTGAACCCAATTCTCTGATTCTTTATATTCAGTCAAATATTCTTTATATTGAACTTTAAAATCTATTATTTAATAACCTTGTAGACTATGAATTAAGTCCATTAAAAACCTATAAAATACTGGATTATTTAATAGAAAAATATTCCACTGCCTTCAAAAATGAAAGAATTATTTAGTTTGGAGGCTTTCAATTTCTTATCACTGGAATTTTGCAATTTGAAAAAATCTGCTTAAAGGTTAGCACCTGTTTAGAAAATTATTTTCAAATAAACTGTTTACTACTTTGAAAAGATGATTTAAGAAGGTATGTGGTATTATGTGTAGGTAGACAAGTTAGAAGAAGTGGGTTTCCATCTAAACTTGGGATACTTAGGTATCTAAAATGTTTATAGTTGAGAAAGAAATGGATTTGGAAGCAGGAATTCATGGTGCCCATTTCTGGCTCCTTTGCATTCAAATGTGGTAACTCTCCTTAGTGGGAGTAGTCATATTGCTTTATTCATTCCATGGCTAAGGGTCTAATAAAAGTGGGATAAAACTTGATAGGTAGGTCTCAGAGGAAGATAGCTCAATGGATCCCAAATTAGAAGTAGCATTTACCACAATTTAAGTTACATTTGAGTAAAACTATAGGTAAAGGTAAGAGTAACATTTATATAGCTACAAAGTTTTTAAAAAACACTCTTCACAACAACTCTGTGATGTAGGTAGTGCCAATGGGCAGCTGGTGTTATGTCTTCCATATTGACACCACCTGCAAATAGATGATCACAGCTTTGCTTGGCCTTCATGGTTAACCCCACTTACAAAGCTTTAGGGTAGTAGTGGAACAGTTAAAAATAATGGACAGCTATGGTCAAATTTGATTTTGAGAAAAGTGGGTGAAATTGTTAACTGAGCATGGCTAGTCAGGTCTTCAAATCTGGGTCTGAAAACATCTGTAGATCAGGTCTCCAGGTGGGAAGCACCTGTGGTAGAAGCGGTAGATATATCTCAGCATCCCGAGAACCCCCCTTCCTATACTCTCTCTCTCTTGTTCACTTCTTATCACTTTTTATCATATTATAGTTTAGGTATTCCTTTTCCAAAATCAAAGATCTTTAGGAACTTTTCATGCAGCCCTCTTAACACATCAAAGGCATCATGTTGGGACATCACATTGAGTCTAGATGAGAATAAGAATTAGCCAGTACAATTTCATCTTATTTCTAAGCATCTTCTTGCCTAAGAATTTTCACACCATAACAAATTTCAAATATTTCAAATAAAATGACTAAACAATAGGGAACTATAATGGAAAGGAATGTTATGTCTTTCAAAACTATGGAGAGGGAAAGAATTCCTAACTATCTACAAAGAAGAAATTTATAAAAGATCAGATAGCTAAATTCTATTGTATAAAAATTTGCAAAACAAAAGGTAATGCATTAATAATTAGGAAATCCATTAGGGAAACGTCTTTATAATAAACATTTCTGACAAAAATCTTAAATCAAAAACCTATAATGAATCAAAACAAATTTATAAGAATGAATTCTCTGAAGTAGAGGTTCTTAACCTGGGGTTCACAGACCCCTTAAGTTTTTGTACAATTATTTTTATGGGAGTGCTATAGCCTTAGATGGAAAAAAAATGCATCTTTATTTTCACTAGCCTTTACCTGAAATGTAGCATTTCTTTCAATGATTGAAAATGTTTTTCTGAAGAGGGGTCCTTAGATTCACTAGACTGCCACAGACATCTATGATGTTCACAGAAAAATTAAGTGGTCAAAGAACATGAGAAATAAACTCAGATTATCAATGAACATATGAAAAAAATCAAATTATGAACTGAAAACTATTACTGAAAAACCTATCAAGTTAGCAAAGATAATTACAGGGGATATTCAATGCCATTGTGATACTAAAAAACACATGCTAATCCACTGCTAGTGAAACCTTGAGTTGCTTCATTTTGGGGAAAATAATGTGTAATTATAAAAAAAAAGGTAACAGGAATGTTTATGACCTTCGATTTAATGATCCCACTATTATGATTCTATTGGAGATATCCAAAAGCAAGATCTACTAATTTTTAAGAATTCTGGGGAAACTATACTTAAAAACAAAAGCAAAAATAAAAAAAAAACAAAACAAAACTATGAAATAAAGCCATTCTCATCAATTAGACAATGTTGGAAAAAAGTACTTTATAAATGTACTAGGACTTGTGCCACAATAAATAAAAATTTAAAGAAATTATGAATATCTATGAGGTTAATACAGATGGAAGAAAACAGAGCCAATAGAACAAGAAGTATTTAGAATGCAAGTATGTAATCTAGGAAAGCAATAACAACAAAAATCCATTTAAGTACACAGAAAAGTTCATGAGTTATGGAAACTTTCCAACAGGGCTTTTTTAAAAACTGTCTTGTTAAAGTTATCCTATGCATTTTTGTTGTTTTTATCTTGAAATTTCTCATCAATCACTTTTAAAAACATGTTTTTTCCCTTCTATTCTATATACTTGTTGATGGGAGTAGAAGATTTATATTGGAGAAAATATTAAAATAATACTAAAAAATGAGAACAGTAACTTGCAAGGATGGGCAATATTTTTTTCCTGTTAGCAGAGAACTGACATTAAGATTCATATTTTTGTAAAGAAATTTTATTGGTCCCTGAGAGAATTATTCTTTTCACAGCTTAGTTAAAAGAGCTTTTTTTGAGAAAAAGGCATCTTAAATTTCATCCTCCAGTCAGTTGTCTTTACTATTTCATCTGCATATCTTAATATTTGATATTTAATTACAATTAATATTTATTATCAACAATGTGCTAGACGCTATACCAATTACATTCTCAGTGGTATTGTATGGGTTTATGATGTGTATGCCTGTCAACTAGGAACTGGATGGAGTTCCATCCATTCATTTCACAGACAGTCCTAAGCAGCTGGGGAATGGTAATGACCTTTGGTCTCCACTGACCTGATTTAGATTTGAACCGTTAACCTAGAGGAGATTCCACATCCCATAACTACTCCCTTGGGCCAGCTAGTCCCTCCTACGGATTAAAAAAAATGATTGGTTAAGAACACAGTTTGAAATATTTTGCAAATAGTTCTCATTCATCAGAAGTGAAAGCAAGTCATTTAAAAATGAATTTATTAAATGAATGAATAAATAAAATTCTCAGAACAGTTTCTGAGTCTCCCCAAATGGCTATAGTGTTTAAGGGAGGAAAAAAAACTGTCAAATCTTCACACTCCATGCTGTTCATCTGCTGCAAAATGCGTCAGAATAATTCCGAAAAGCATTTTGCCTGTTGGGAATAAGATCATGTCTTCTTTTGCAATTTAGAAAGCTTTCCATTCACAGGCTGAAATTTCTAGATTACTTGTTTGTTCTTTCTTGAAATGGAAAATTGATAGTTCTGTTCTTTATATTGAGTTAAGAAGAAAAATAATCTTGAGAAAAAATGTATCATTAAGTCTGTTGTAGAGAGGTTAATAGAATGGATGTGGTGGCCAACATAAACTATGACTTAGAGGAATTAGGAGAGACAGAATATTTGCAGTCTCTTCCACCCAAGTAGTTTTTTTCCCCGAGTGCTTCTGAAGGCAGTTCCACTAGTTATACATAGGTTTTCACATGTGCAATTAGTAGTGTTTATAGATGGCCTGTTATTTAATTAACAACGAAGCTGGCCATATCACCTCACTGCAGACCTGCTTTTTAACTGCCAGAGACGGCACCAGGGTTATCAACTTACACACAGGCTTGGATGTGTTCCAGCTGTTTAATTATCGTGTCACACGCTTTGCTTTTTCTAGTTTCATTAGTTTATAAATGTAATATGGTATCTTATTTCTGTGATTAACACTTCATTTCAGCAGGTTAAACATGCTGCTAGAGAAGTATTGATTTCTGACAATCCACTCCCTACCCCCTCCTGTTTTCATTTAGATATTTTCACTGATTTTTTAAAAGTAGAAAACACAGGAAAGCAGTATCCCCCCCCCCCAAAAAAAACAAAACCCATACTTGAAAAGAGTCCAAGATGAAACAAAGCTACGCAGTTTTCTTAGCCTCAATGTTATGTTATTTCCTATGAGTTTTAAAAGGAAAAAAATGGTGGATACTTGCAGTTCAGAAGGAATGATAATAATGTAAACAAAAATTTGTTGGTTTTTTTTTTTTTCCTGAGTGAGATGTGAAAAAAATTACTATTCGATCTCACTGTTTAGTCATTTTGCACAGCTTTTGCTGTTTTAAAAAAATAAAATGCAGGTAGGCTGTTTGTATTGGAAGTCATTAGAAAGTAACTCAAATACTTGCTAGCAGGTAAAAAAGGAATTTTCTAATTGTGCCCTTACTAAATTTGCCATAAATTCATATCAGGCTCTACATTATCCCAAAGTTGCCCTGTGGATTACTTTCAATGTCTGTAGAATTGGATCTTAAAAAAAAAATCAATTTGGTGCCCTATGAGTAAGCCATAGTACTTCAAGGTACTTGCTAATGAGGATTTTTTTCTCATTGCTTTGACTCTAATACTATTTTTATTTTCCTCCACTTTTTACAAAGTTTCTCTTAACATTGAATATGGAGTATTTGTGAATAAAGAATTCTTCCATGAGCACACAGCCAGTAGAAACCTAATAGAAAATTCACTAGGCCTCTGACATTCCTTCTCTAGATACATACACCCAATCTATCTTTGATTTTTTTGATGGTAGAGGACTCTGTGACAGAAGGCAGAGAATATTTTCGATACCTTAGGGAATATCATTTACTGAACCCTTAGGAAATGCAGCATTCAGCCTGCTACAGGGTCTTCCAAGTTTGTGAAGATTTAAGAAATAACTTTGTGCTTTAACCAAGGCTCCCAAAGACTTTATCATACATTGTTAAAAGTTATTTAAAAGAAATTTGTTTACATTGCCAGTGTGAGTAGCAGTTTGTTAAATCAATACCAATCTTTAAGGCTCTGAGTCATATAATAGTAAATAATAATAATAGCAGTTCACATTATTTATGTAGTATTTATCATTTATAAAGGATGTCACCAATATTATATTATTTGATACAACCATGAGAGGTGCTATTTTTAATCCCTTTTTTTATAGATGAAGAAACTGAGGCAGAAGAAATTAAATAACATGCCTAGAGTTACATAGCTAATAATTGTCCAAAGCAATATTTGAATTCTGATCTTTCTATGTCTAGCACTCTACGGTGCCACCTCCCCTACTCTCTAGGTAGCTGCCTACTTAGGATCCTAGATCTTAGCAAGAGTAAGTAGTATTAGCACTAAGATTCAAATTTCTTGTAATGGTTTTGTGTAAACATTTATTGTACCAAATTTATTGTAAAACCCTAAAACTACCCTTACCCAAACTTTCATGTATTAAATTCCTTAGAGTAGATTTAGTAAATTGGTAACTATAATAAAAATAAGTGACCTTGGGAAGGTGACAACAACCAAAAAAATGGGGACAATTGTGGAAAGGAAACTAAAATAAGTTCTGGACTTTCTGCCACTGTATTGGAACAAGCAACTGTGGGAATATTAGAGAGAGAAGAAATTGTCCAGACTGACAGTTTGGGGGAAGGGGCAACTGGGAGTGGCAGTTGGTCTTGTGACTCGAGCACTTCCTTCCTGGTGGTGGTAGGGGGAAGAGCTTTGGCTTACCAGTCGCTGGTTAGAAGGGCCTCAATTTTCTTCAGCCTGAAGAGACAGGCCCAACCATCTCTGAAGATCAGAACTTTTCTTGTTGCTTGCTGTTTACTGCTTTGATTTTGAAATGAAGAAAACTAGCAAAGATATAGTGTAGACAGGAATAAGAGAAACCCTCCACCAGCCTGTGAGGCCTGGCCTCAGCTCCAAAGCTGAGAAAGACTCCAACCTTATTTAGGGAAATCCCTCTTCCCTCTTCCCTGATACCTCTCCACTCAGAACTGGTTATTAAAATTTATCTTATTTGAATATCACAGTCAGAGAAGTGGACCATATTTTCTGGGGCATAGAGGGAATTGAACCTTAGTTCAGTCATCCAATTAAAATGTTCCTTATCGGACCCCTGCTGGACCGACCAAATTCTGGGGAAAGGCTTGTCCCTCAGGAGAGTCCGTGTTTACCTGCTCTGGAGCAACATCAGCAGAAATCCATCGAGAAGACATCCCCACAGGCTATCATAAGTGGCAGGTTTCTTGGACACCCCATTTTCTTCAAAATATAGCCTCTTGGCAGGGGGCATCTCTCTCCTTTGCCTCACTGGCAGCCATATTCCCTCTCACCCTTCAACTCCTCCATTCCCTGCTACAAACCTTCCTTATCCCCTGTTTTTTTCAATTCCCCATCTTTCCCTCTCTATATTACAATCTGGAAGGAACTGCAGAGGCCATTTATTCTACCCCCCCTCCCTTTATAAATAAGGAGTTCTATGCCAGCATGCTTGCACAGATTTGGGATAATGGATGGTGCCCCCACATCTTCCCAGTGGAGTAAAGCGGGACCGTTGGTTGATCTCTTGCTTTATAACATAATGTTTTCAGAGATGCTGCTGCACACCTTCAACGAGGATGAAAAAAATTTTTTTTAAGATGATTATTTAAGATGAATAGGCCACAAGTCAAGATTCAAGTGGAGGAGCATTGGTGTATGAGAGTTTGTTTGTAGATGGTTAAGCATCATTGCAGCCTCAGAGGCGGAGATATGGCAAGGTAGGGACTGATTCTCTGCCACTGTTGCTACTTTTCCCTGACAAGGAATACCAATGAAACAGAGGTTCTCTACCAGCCAGTGAGGCATCGTCCTGATGGGGAACCATCCCAGCCAATGGGGAAGTTTCGAATGTTGTAGATGAGTTCACTTTCCTTGCAAGTATCCTTTCCAAGGCTCTCTGAGAGATGATGGTGTTGAGGCACATGTTTCCAGAGCTTGCTCAGTATTTGATAGGTTCTTGAGGAAGGTATGAGAGAGAAGAGGTGTTAGACTGCTTCTTGACCGACCCAAAGGGCTCCCAAGTTGTTGTGCTGACCTCATTGTTGTGTCCTGTGAAACCTGGACAATGTGCCGGTGACTGGCTGGGGAGCTGAATTCCTTCCATTTGAATTCTTAGGAAGATGCTGAAGATCAGGCAAGGTGAGGTCCCAGGCACTGAGGTCCTTTTTTGAGCTGAAACTCCAAGCATTCAAATTCTTTTTCAGAGAGCACAAGTCTGGTCATATACTTCAAATACCAAACACATATTTGGATGAAAAACTGTAACAAAGAACTCCCACAGACACTCCCTAGCTGTGTGACCCTGGACAAGTCATTCACTGCCATTGCCTAGCCCCTACCACACTTTTTGCCTTGGAACGGATACACGGTATTGATTCTAAGATGGAAGGGAAGGGTTTAAAAAAAAATAAAACTCCCACAAGGCAGGTACTCAGAGATCAGAAGAAGTGATCTGAGGACACTCTCAGGGTCTCTCTGAAGAATTTTGGTCTCAGTTGTAAGACATGGGAGACACTGTCCCAGGACCATCCAGCATGGCATGGCAGCCTCCAAGAATTCTTGGCTCTGTGCTCTATGAGCAAAGCAGAATTATAGTAGCTCAACTGAAACACAAGATGGGCCAAGTTAGAGCTCTCCATCCCAGTGGCTCTTAGGGCCAGTTGTACAGCTTGGCTTGAATAGTTGACACTGTACACTGACCCCGACACAACGATGCCATTTTTGTCCTCTCTAAGTAGGAAGGACAACAACCATGGCCATAAATAAACAAAGGCCAAATGGTTTCCCAAGGTCATACATGTTTAAGAGTTGGGGAATTTGAACCTAGACCCTTTGACTCTTTCCATTGTACCCCATTGCCTCATTGAAGATTGACATCTGTTGCTTCATGAATCTTGCTACAATCCATTTAGCACTGTTTACTTGATTAGATCCTTGAGAATGGAAATGCTAGCTTCATCATCATTCCTGCTTTACAGATGAGGAAACGGAGGCTCAGAGACATCAAATAACTTGGCTAAAATGTCAGAGTATCTAAGCCCAGGTCATTTCTGACTCCAGTTGTAGCAATTCTCTACACTGTCTCACCCAGCTAGCTCACAAATACATGCCTTTGGCTTAAGGAGTACCCAACCATAAAAAGAAACTGGAGGAGGGCAAATCACTCACTAGTCTACATGTCTTTGGCAAATATTTCTATTGCTTTCCTCCTTGGTTTAAGACTCCATGCTATCAACTGTGGAACATACAAAGATTCATCCTATTCATCACCAGTGTGATTTGAGGCAAATTTTTTTTTTATTAAAGTTTTGTTTTTATTATCATGCAAAATACTTCTCTAATTGGACATTGTTGTAAGAGCAAACTCAAACATAAACAAAACCTCAAAATAAAACCATAAATACCCTGATGAGAAAGATAATTCCAGCAATTCTTTCTGTGAAGGTGGAGAGCATTCCCCAGCATGTCTTTCAAGATTCTACCAGATCAGTGCACTGTTGAGAGTAGCCAAGTTTTCACAGATAATCATCATTTAATATTGCTGTTACCGTGTACAATATTTTCCCACTTCTCTTTATTTTGCTCTGCATCACTTCCGGTAGATCTTTCCAGCTTTTTTTGAAATTTTCTTGCTTATCATTTCTTATATGGCAAATTCTTAAACTCAACAATCAGGAGAATGATACAAAAACGTTTCATTTTTAGAGACCTCCATGGAGGAGCCGCCCCCCTTTAACGTTTTTTAATGAAAGACTTTCCATTGCCACCCATCGAGGAACTTAGAATTACCACCAAGTCAGTTAAGGGATCCCCCTTTTCCAACTAAATACCCATTTATCATAGGTGTTTCACAACAACTTCCTTCACCTCTTGCTACTAGAAAGTAAGGTGCATGCCAGTAATAGCACTCCTTTGTCCCTTGAGCCCTTCCTGTAAAGGAATCATCCAAACCAGCCCAGAAGAACTGAAATCTGCCAGTTGTGGGGGGGACCTGAGCTCCTTCTCCAAGCCATCAGAGAGTACTTAGCAAGTTTGCCTGCTAAGTCCAAAGCACCAGGCTAAGCACTAAGACCATCTCTGCTTCCAAGGAACTCACATTCTAATTGGAGAGAGAGCAATATGAAAACTGCAAAAAAGACGTACAGGATGGACACAGGCGAATGTGCAAATGGATACAAACAAGATCCTGCATAAAAAGACCTAGATAGATCAGAGAGGTAGATAGATACAATCTGTAGGGGGAAGCACTAGTATAACTGAGAGTCAGGAAAGACTTTACATAGAATATGAGACTTCTAGTTGCGACGTGAAGCCAGGGAAGGGAAGACTCGGAGGTGAGGACGAAGAGCAGCTCATGCATGAGGAACAACCAATGAAAATTCCCAGAGTTGGGCAATGGAGTGTCTTGTTCCCAGGACAGAGATAGCGAAGCCTGAGATCTTAAGAAGATCAGAAAAGTAGGAGAGAGCCAGGATGGGCAGTGATCTTCATTATTCAGTGTACCCAAATCTCTGAAATCACACATCCATTTAAGGATTGGTACCTGTGTCATTAGTGGTTTTAGACCATTGTGATCAGATTTGCTTTTTTTTTTTAACCCTTCTGTCTTAGAATTGAATCTAGGACCTCCCATTTCTAGGTTTAATACTCTATCCACTACGCCATCTAGCTTCCCCCAGATTTACTTTTAATAAAATTATATCAATTAAAACCATTTCCCAGATAACTTTTTTAGCAGGAAACCTTGAACTTATATGTATGTATGGATTTGATTGTAGCCTTCAGATTGACTGAAGACTTCACTTTAAACCAGACACAGAGACAGCAGCCAATTAAGGTGAAGTACCCTATAGGCTACTTTATATTTTAAGTATTTAATTTTAATATTTTCCTTAACTTGGCTTGCAGGCATTTTGTATTTTTATAAATTCAGTCTCAACACTGTGTTAGTATAATTGAAGTGGCAATAAGAACTCAATTCAGTTGAGTTAAAATTCTACCAGCAGTCTGTGATTGTAAACCCCGACTATTTTATCAAATGTTTTAGAATTGTGACTTCTGAGTTGTTAATTTAATAAGGTAATGATAATAATCATGATAACAGTAGCATATTTATGCAGTAATTAAAAGTTTTCAAAGTCCTTCACATAATTTCACCCTGTGAAGAAAAGGCTAGTTTTATTTTCCCCATTTTACAGATGAGGAAACCAAGGCTGAGAGAGGGTAAGCAATTTACTGAGGATCACACAGCCAGCAATTATTGGAGGGAGGATTTGAGGCCAGGTCTTTCTGATGAGAAATCCAGAACTCTGTACCCTAGGATATATAGTTTATGTAATTTCTTAATATTTCCTATTTAATATTTCTATTTAAACACAAAACTTGTGCTTTTAAAATTAAATCTCTGCTTTCTGGTACTCAAAAAATGATCTATTTGAAGGGTTAAAATTTGTTTGTTGCCTAACACATAAGTCTTCTTCTAAGTAATTTTTAAAACCTATATTAATGGGAAATGTTAATTCCAGAGATTATAGGATAAAGGAAACAAAAAACAACAATGAAGTGAAATTTCATTTTCTGGTGGGGAAGGTGTAAATAACTGAAAGAAAATGAGTTTGTAGTACTGTTTATTGAAAAAGTTGAATATTCTTTTATGTCGAGTTCTTCCTACATTTCTCAAAAGACAAAGCACCATGACTTTACCACCAATTCAGTTTGACTGGAAAAAAGTCATCTAATATATGAAAGGTGCTTTGTTAAATATTGATAGATTCAATGTATCAAATATCAAACACCAACAATGTGTTAGGTCCTTGGAAAAGATATTGTCTTGATAAAAAACAAATTCCTGCCATCGTTATGTTTTTAGACTAAGAGGAGGATAAGATATATACATAGAAAACCATGCTATCTATTTGTTTCAGAGACACACAGAATAGAATATAATTTGGGGTCTGCAGGGGAGAGTCTTGATGATGTCCAGAGGTGGTGGGTGGGGAGAGAAGACCATGGAAGAGTTGACATTTGAACTAGGCTTGGATGTTTGATAGGCAGAAGGGGAGCAAAGAGAAATCCAGGCTCAGCATTCCCTTTATATTATTCAGATTCACACCCTTCACATTAACTGTGTGATTCTGCACAGAGGCAGGGAAGAAAACGATGTACACAGGGCCAAGAAAGCAGTGAATTTTGATCTAAGTGTATAATATCTAGATGTAATAGGACCTTGATCTGGAGAGATACAGTGGCATTAATGTACAGTGAAGGGAGCACAGCCAGGAGAAGAGTGTCTATAGTAACAACATTGTAAAGACAAACAGCTTTGAAAGATTTATTAAGAACCTTGATCAATGCAATGACTAACCATGATTCCAGAGAGCAAGGATCAAGCATGTTCCCATCTCCTGACAAGGAGGTGATAGATACTGGTTACAGAATGAGCCATATAAATTTGGACTTTTGGATGTGACTGGTGTGGGAGATTGTTTTTCTGACCTATGTTAGTTAATGTTTTTCTATTTTGTTTTGTTTAGTTTTCAGTAGAAATGTTAAAAGTAAGAAGAGAAAAAGAATACAGTGCTATAAAAAAAAATGAAAACAAATATCCAGGAAGTGACCTAGTAGAGTGGAAGAGCTAGGAATAGAATAGCTTTTGGAAATTTCATGTTGATCTTCAGTCATTCAGCAAAAGAATTGCTAGTCAGGATGAACAGGCTTTCCTCACTAGTGTTCTGTTGATTTGGTCAAGAGGGGGGAAATAGTGTTTTTATGTATGTGTATACTGAACATAATTAATGTAGTTTTTCTATGTATGTTTGTGTGATTTCAAGTACTCTTTCTTTGTCTGAGGATTGATCTCTTTCTTTCTCATTCTCTCCACCTCCTTCCATTCTCCCAGATCTTTCCAATGTACTTATGGTACCTCATTTCTGTTTACAAATTTGAGCAGTGATAAAAATGCAAAGGCATGAGAAATGTGTGTAGTATTTGCTGCAAGGCTTTACCCCCACTCTTAAGATTAAATCACTAATATGTAGTATAATCTAATTTATATATGGTAGTATGATTTTTTTCATAAAGAAAAATATTTTTTCTGGGTCACGTGAGCAACAAGTTGGAGGAAGTAGAAATTTTCTCCGATCTACATGACCTCACACACCCGGCATGAGGTGCAATGGAAAGAGGGGAATGTATGGGCCAAGTTCTACAAGGCAGTGGCAGCAACCATGTAGAAGGAAGGCCCTAGTTTGGAAGCTATGATTGGATGAGGAATACAGAAAAAAGGAAAGAATAGCTGATTTTAAGGTTTGTTATCCGAGACTGAGGGTCTAGAGTAAACAGAAGGAAGGGAAGGATATTAATAGAATGTTAGAAATTCTTTTTGAAAAGGCATATCAAAATGAACATTTAAAAACCAATGAGCAGGACTCATTGAAAGGGAAGAGAAAGGGGAATATATTTGACTGAGAAGGAAAAATGGGAGGGAAATTATATATTTGGGTAAAATCAGGAGAGAAAAAGGAATTAATAAGCAAAACTCCAAAGGGAAAGGAGTACCAGATGAGAGAAGGGAGTCAGAGGTGAGGGAAGAGAACCAGTGGGAGTGGGGCCACCTTACAAAAGGTGACGGTAAAATGTCAGCGTGATGATGGAGAGGATTCCTACAAAGAGGCCACATGGTATGATAGAAGGAATAGTAAACTTGGACAGGGTCATTATGGCTTAATGGAAAGAGCACTCAATTTGGAATCCAAATGCTGGTGTCCTGCCTTTTGCATATATGTAACATTGGTCCAGTCACTAACTAGCCTCTTTAGGTATCAATTTTATCTTGTGTTAAATGAGGAAGAATGGATTAGATAATCTCTAGGCATTTCAATCTTCAAATCTATGATCCTACAGTTCGATAGAAACATGAGTTTGACCCTAGCCCTACCTGGGTGACCTCTGGCAGCTGATTTCACCTCCCTGAGCCACAGTGTTCTCATCCATGAAATGGGAATAATAGTAATTATACATCTTCCTTCCCAGGGCTTATTTGAGGGAAGTGCTTTGTGAATCTCTGAGCATCTCTGTAAATATATATTATATTTAGGCAATGCCTTTAAATGGATACAAGCATCCATTTAAAGAATGTTTTTTTCCTCCTAAAAATGATATTCTTCAAACATTTTGTGCTGAGAGGAGTTCATATAAAGATAGCAGCAGAAGGAAAGGAAAAGTAACAAGAAAGAATAGTGCCTTCTTGACTTAAAAACTAAATATTTAAAGGATTCCCGCAAGAAGAATAAATTGTAAAATGGTAAAATTCTTTGGTCCCCAGTATCTGTTAGGTTTAATAAATGTTTAAAGAAATTTTGTTTTCTCATAGGAAATAGAAAAGGTGTAGGGGGATAAGCTTTTTAGGAAATAGTCATTAATGAGTTATCAGGCTTTTGAATTTCAGGAGAACTTGGAGGGGCAGTTCTTTCTACTAGATTTCTCCATCTGGAGGGATATGTTGATAACTGGTTTCTCTTAATTATTATTTGATCCCCATCAGCATTTCCTCAAGTACCAGTCTCTTTTTTTTAAATAATGATAATTTTGCTCAGGTTAATATCATTTAAGCATCAATAGGATCATTAATTCATATTCATTATTACCTCTAGATTGTTTTTCTGTTCAACTTGGCACCTGGCCAATCATTTCCATCTTAAATTTAAGGCTATTTCTGCTTCTGAGTCCACATTATTCTCCCTGTTTCTGTTGTTTGTAATTTCATCCTCCGTTTTAACCATTGTTCTAGGTTTTTTTACATGCCAATATATTTGAACCCTCGGCCCTTATTTTTATTCTTCACAGTGAGAAGAGGGGATGTTCTAGCAGCTTGGAGTGGAATTCGGCCCCTTGTTATAGATCCTAAATCTAAAGATACCAAGTCAATCTCTCGGAATCATGTTGTTGATACCAGCAAGAGTGGCCTTATTACCATAGCAGGTATGGAAAATTGATGTTTCCTGAGGCTCAGATGATAGGTTCCAATAGAAAGATTCCACCTTGTGGGATCTGAATTAATGTCATTATTGTAATCTGAATTAATACCATTATTTTATATTGCCATGAGTAAGTGGTGAATTTTAAGAAAAAAAATCAAAACCTCAGTAGTATGATAATCTGGTGACCTATTTGCTTATACATGTTGTTTTCAGGTGGAAAATGGACAACATACCGTGCCATGGCTGAAGATACTATAGATACTGCTATCAGAAATCACAATTTTAGAGCAGGGCCATGTAAGACAGTTGGGCTTTTCCTGCAGGGTGGTAGGGATTGGAGCCCTACTTTGTACATTAGACTGGTTCAGGATTATGGACTTGAAAGTGAGGTATGTGTTTATTGCTTATTATCTTCCTCCTTGCTTAAATAGATTTTGAAAAATAGCAAAATTAGCTAAAATATGTCCTCTCTTGTGCGTAGTTAATTTGATAAGTACACGTTTATGAACAATAGGATTCCTATGATATCCAATAATCTATAATTAAAGAGAGTCACAGAGATAGTGATTCCCTCTCTTTTTTTTTAGTTAGGACACCTGACAATCTACATTCTTTTTTTTTTTTTTTAATTGATTCCATAATAGTTTTTTTGGCTATATTTTCCTGTTTTATTTTTATCTATTTACTTTTTTTTTAATAGTTGGCATAGTCTTCTAAAAGTTTATTACCTCTCAAGACCAGGTAAATCTATTCTTCAAGGGTGATTCTCAAGATAGACTGAATCTGAAGCATCATTATTCACTGATAACAGTGATACATGCATCTTAGCTTTTGTGCTAGTCTAAGCATCTAGAGCTCAAAGAATGTCCTCCCACACAATCAGAATCACATACTCCCCTAAACCAATTTGTTACATGCTGTGGTATCACTTGACAAGAAGTGCTTACACATGTTTTTGTTTTTTCTTTTTTACTTAGGAGGTTGTGATATTCAAGATCTTTGCTTAATGTAATTTCCTTTCTATAGGTGGCTCAACATCTTGCTTCCACTTATGGTGACAAGGCCTTCGAGGTAGCCAAAATAGCATGTGTAACTGGAAAAAGATGGCCCATAGTTGGAGTGCGTCTTGTGTCTGAATTCCCATACATTGAAGCAGAGGTATGTAATTGGCTATTTCTCAATTTTTTCAGGGTGTCTCTGATGAATTCTACTCAGTTTTTTTTAATCTCCTCCTTCCTCAAATTAAGACATTGCTGGCTCTAAGATTTAGTCTTCTTGAATAGCTGCCAGAATCTGAAATAAGTAGCCATACAACTATATTCTTTTTAGTTACCTTTTACAATTCTAAAATTTGAGAGAATGGTGGTAATCTGAATTAAAGTAATTACAAAATATTGACAATCCTATCTGTCCTTTAAGGACCAGTTTATCATTTTTTTCCCTCTCTCTTTTTATCTCTATTTCTTGATACAGTGCTTTAAATATGGTACTTAATAAATGCTTCCCCCCCTGGATTATACATCTGTTATCATGCAAAACATATTTCCATATTTTTCATTTTTGTAAGACAATAATCATATAAAACTCAAAACCAAATAAAATTAATTGAAAAGTTGCGTGCAATCATCTTTATTCTGAATCCAACAGTTCTTTCTCTGGAGTTGGACCTTTGTCATGAGTTCTTCAGAATTGTCCTGGATCATTGTATTGCTAAGGTAGCTAAGTCTATCACAGTTGATCAATCACAAGGACCAGTTTAAGATCCTGCTAATATTAAGCTTTTACAAATCATGTTAATCTATAGTGAAGCCTTCCTTTTTGGATCTCCTAGGACTTATCTGTACCACTCATTTGAAATTTAATCACATCCTGTCTTGTGACATTTCTTATTGTGTCTTAAATTGTTATTTAAAGCTTTCCAGTGTTTAGATATTGCCTACCCAAAAAGAGGATTAATTCCTTGAAGGCAGGGATGCTATCTTATGCTTCTTTTGTATCCCTTATAACACCTAACAGTGCTCTGTCACTGTGCACTCAAATATTTTATTGCTGTTATAATATGTTTTATTGTCATCACAAGGAATGTTAAGTGTATCTGTAAATGCAAAATTTTTACCATCTGGTTATTTGCAAGCTAAGTCAGGAAACACTATGCGGACCAAATTAAAGAAGTCTACAGATCATAGGATTATAGGATTTGGATAGGATAAGAGTTATGGGATCATAGGTGTGGGCTGGAAGGGACTTCAGAAACCATATTTCATCTAGCCCTTCCATTTTACATATGAAGAAACTGAGGTTCAAGATCACATGGAACTGGGAAGTGAATTATCCTTTGAGAGGGATTTCCTGCTCTTTCTAGTATATCTGACCAGAGTACATCCTTTTTGCTTATGTAATGAAGTTGCAAATGAGAGGCAGAAGAGATTTGCATTTTTATTCTGTGTTGAGAGTGAAGATGCCCCTTTTTCCAGAGAGTCAACTTTTCACAACATAATTTCTCAGAATGCCTTAAGTCACAGTCACTATTACTGCCCATCTTATATTAGTTGGGTGATCCAAGAAGTAGAAAACCAAGCTTTATCTTTCCTTGACATGTATATTTTTTGTCAGTTGCCTTTTAACCTTTGGGTACAAAATAACTTTTTTTAAAATGTCAAACAGGTGAAATATGGAATTAAAGAATATGCATGCAGTGCAGTGGATATCATTGCACGCCGCACTCGACTTGCCTTTCTCAATGTCCAGGCTGCAGAGGAAGCTCTGCCTAAGATTGTTGAACTGATGGGAAGAGAATTGAATTGGAATGATGAAAGGAAAAAGGTAATGAATACAGAATTTTAAGGCTTCCAAATAAAACATTGGCTACTCTGCTATATTAGTGGGTGTTAGAATATTCTCCATTAGATTCTACATATTTTCACTGATAACCCTCTTAGAATATACTATGTAGTGAAACTCCTGTTTTCTGCTAATTTACCTTTTTTCCCCTTCTAGTAGCAAAAATGTTCTTATAGAAGATTCTCTTAACAAGCAATATGAAATGATGGTCCTGTTCCAGACCTTCAAGTGCTTATTCAGTGAAGCTTCATTTTTGATCTCATATCCTCAGACCAAAAGAAAGACAATTTATTCCAAGCTGAGGCTTAGATATAAAGTAGTAGTCTTAAAGATTACTATTAAGGGCGGATCTGATAGGTATAGTATCTCAGTAGGAAAGTTTTTTAGTACTTTATTTTCTTGGATCTCAATTAGCCTCAATCCTAGTAATTTTCAGAAGCACAGAATTACTTGTCTACCTTGATGCTATTTCCATTCACACAGCAAATAGAACCACTGTAACATAATTTCAAGAGCAAGTTTTGGTTTAACTGATTAACTGTAGTCCTAAAATATTGGGATGAATTAAGGGAAAATAAAGAATAAAGGGGAAATAAGAAGAAAAGGTGCCTGTGTAATTAAATTCAACATGTCCTGAAGAGAATTCATTTTTTACTCAAAATTCTTCTTCCATACTTTCTAACTTCTGTTGAGGGCACCAAAATCTTTTTGGTCGTTCATTAAGGTTTATAAAATCTGAATTATTTGGGCATGACTTTTCCTTATTTCCTGTAACCAAATAGTTGCTAAGTCTTTGCAATATTTTTTTTTCTCTACTCACATGGCAACCAGCATAGTTTAGGCTAGCATTATGGGATCAAAGCTGGGTAGAGCACTGGTTGGGAAGACCAGAGTTAAATCTGGTGTCTTATACTTATTAGCTATATGTTGCTGGTCAAGTTGCATAAACTCCATCTGCCTTTGATTTATGAACTGAAAAATGGACATCATCATAGAACCTACCTCAGAAGAGTTGTTGTGAGGACAAAATATTTGTGAAACACAATGTATAATTAGTAATAATAGGGATAATAGGCATTTAATAAATATTCCGCCCTTTTCTTCCACTTCTCTTCATGAGATGGCAGATTTAAAACAGGAATGGACTTTAGAAGTCATTGAGTTCAGCTTCCTTATTTTACAAGCTAAAGAAACTAAGGCTTATAGGAGATAAACGACTTGATCATACAACCAGTAAGATTCTGAGGAGGATTTGGAGTTTTCCTGACATTCTGCCTTACATCTGAACTGTTTCAATATCCATCTAATGTGGCCTTCTTGCCTCGTCTCTCTCATCTCCAGTCATTTTCCTCTTAGCTGCCAAAATGATGTTCCTGAAGAACAGGTCCAAGTCTTAGCATTGTCCTACTCGGGAAGATCCACTGGTTCCCCTTTACCTCTAGCATTAAACATAAACTCCCATTTGGTGCTGAAAGCCAAATGGCCAGTTTCTAGCATCCTCCCCCACTTCTTTGAGTTTATTTTGTATTTTGTATTTGCTTATATGTATTGGTGTTTCCATTCTGGAAAACAGAAGCTCCTTGAAGGCAAGAATTATTCTATTTTGTCCTTGAATACTTAATACTTTGTAGAGTGCCTAGCACAGAGTAAATGCAAAATGAATATTTGTTGAGTGGATGAATAAATACTAGCTTTTTGTAACAATAGTAGTCAACAGAGTAAGATAATCAGAATGACTTGCAATGGCCATCCGTAATTCTGAAACTTAAATTCAAAGTAAAATTCAATAAACATTTATTAAGCTCATGCTATATGTGCAAGGCACTGTTGGACATCAAATCTATGAAGAGATAAAAGGACCTGCTCTCTACTTATGCAATGTATGTGCATATGCAATTTTAATATAAGTTAGGGAACAGTGCAAGCAGAATAGAGATTCAGGTCAAGGGAAATATAAGAAGGGAAACAGAAACAGAACAACTTGGCAAAGAAGGTGGCACTGAACCTACCTAGACATTGAAGGGAGAGAAGGACTCTGAATGGTGGTGATGATGATGGAGTGTGTTCTAAGTCTGGTACAAGTGCCCTAAGAATAGGTTTAGGCTTTTTTTTTTCCCTTTGTGGGTATTCTCCACCTAGTATGTCCTGAAAAATATGTGCTAAACAGTTCTCAAGCCCTTACCTCCAACACACTCAAGGAATGAGAATTCAAAGTAAATCTACTGTCTCCCAGTGGGCGTAATGTGACCAGTCTAGTTCATAGAATTCTCTTCCTCCATCTCACCTCCCACAGTCTGAATTCCTGGCACAAATTGAATCAACATCTCCTCACAACCAGATTTCAGGGCTCTCTTTCTATTCCTGCACATTCAAATCATTCCACCCATAACTTTGGGGTGAATCAATAACACACAGTCTTTCTATAGTGTAGAAAGTTGGGGAAGGCACAGAAATAGCCATTTTTTCCATATAGTTTGAAGAAGTAATAAGATGTTATGTCACTGGGGTCTTATTTTGATTATTTAACTAAAATAGTTTTTTGCAAATATGTTAAAGAAATAATTATTGATTAACGGATAGATACATTCATGATAGAATGACTGAAAGGATCCTATTCTATCCCATGATCCCATTTTTTCAGTATTTTCATGAAAGTCCTCATGCCAGAGTCCTACATTCCATGTCATGTGACTTCATTTTCACTCCTTGTGAAGTGATGGGCATTGGAGTATTTTGTATCATCTTATTTAAGTACTTGTTCACTTTATACCATTCAGATACCATAATCACTACTAAATATGGTAAATTATTTTGGGCTGAGTAGGGAAACATTCATTCTTTTATTTCTTAGGGGAAACTTTTAAAAAGAACTTGGATTTTGGAGTTTCCTTTCCTTGAGAGCAAGGATTGTTTCACATTTGCCCCCAGTGCTTTGTATGGTAATGGGTATATTCATTCTATAAAGACTTATCATTGATGAAATTGATAGAGCTTTAGGGATGTGATCTGTATTTTAGGCGGAACTCGATTGCGCAACAAGATTTCTGTACTATGAAATGGGCTACAGGTCTCGATCAGAGCAATTAACAGATCTTTGTGAAATTAGCCTTCAGCCTGCCGATATTGAAAGGTACCATCTTTTACATTTTCCTTCACTCTGACTTAAAAAAATGACTGATGTGAGCAAAATTTTCCATTAATAATCATTATTTTCCAGGTACAAGAAGAGATTTCACATGTTTGATAAAGAGCAAAAAGGCTTTATTACCATAATTGATGTTCAGCGGGTGCTAGAGGTAACTTTGTACTTTCAAAATCTTTAATAAAATTACTAGAAAGCTCTGATTAGTGCTTAATTGATGCTACCTCTACTTTTATTTAGAGCATCAATGTTCAAATGAATCAAAATACACTACATGAAATTCTCAACGAAGTAGACTTGAATAAAAATGGAGTGGTTGAACTCAATGAATTTTTGCAGGTGAGTTGTGGCTGTTTTTTTTTTTTAATGACAAAATATTGTTATCTCTGGTCACAAAGTGTTTAACACAGACCAATGAGAAATGAGGTAGATCAAAAGTTAGAAGTGTGTGTGTGTGTACTGGACCTGTGATCTGACTGTTTTAAGGATTTGCCTGGAAATCAACATTTTCTTTTCAATTTAGAGTATTAGAATTGCCTGAGTGGTTAAGTGATTTGGCCAGGGTCATTCAGTCAAAAATGAGACTTGAATCTGGTCTTCTGGCTTCAAGGCTTACTTTTTATTTACTACAATATTCTAAACACATATGTTTGCAAGCACACACGCACCTCCATCTCTTCATATTTTTATTTCTATACACATACATTTATGTGTATATTCATATGCTTTTATACAGAAATATTTGGGAGTTGAGGAAGGAGAGCACTTAAAAATAGATGTTTTAAGGAGAAATCAGAGAAAGTCTTGACTTGTGACTGTAGACAAATACATGTCCATAGCTTTATCAGATAAATCTATCTGAGCTAATGAAGGGCCTTTGTGAGGCAGAACATTTCTTCTTTCTCTTTGCAATTCATGTTTCTCTTAATTAAATTAATGAACCACTCAAATGTGCTGAGCCATTTAGATTAAATATGGGTTCTCATTGGGGTTAAGGATTTAACCTAGGAGCATCATTTTTTTTAAGAACCAATCAATATCCCTTTTAGAGTAACCATTGCCCCACTTTACCAAATGTCGCACTGTCATGCCTTAAGATACATTTAATACCCTTGCTATGCATTATATAGTACATTAAAAAAACTATTTTGTATTCTTAGAGGTGTTATTTATGCTTCAAAATCTTGAGAAGCAAACTATAGGAAAAACATATATTTTTATTTCAAGGCCAAATCTGTTATGACATATAATTCAAATATTTATAGTCCTCTTAATTCCAAACTTGAATTTCAATTATTTAAAATTTTAATTGATGATAGAAACTTCAGATTTTCACTCAGTAAGGAAACTGGGCATGAAGATCATTCATCCTCGCAAACATCTATAAAGAAAGACATTGACAAGTAATATATTTGTATCAGTCCACTTCACTCCACTTATATGAAGAGTTTATTTGTTCCTTACTAGCTAGGTTTGTTTTTGTAGTCTTTCTTGGGCAGGTATTCCAAATGACTGCCAGGTCTTTGCTGCATCATGGCAATGATGAATGCTGAACATGAGATAAATTAATGCTGGGGATTTTGGTCAATGTCAGCCCTTTCTTCACTGTGTCAAGTTAAACAAACAAGATCAAGGCAAAGGAAATGGTAATTGTCTCTCTGGAGATGAGCTGCAGATAAGAGCATTGTTGAATCTAAATGTAGAAAATTTCCACAGGTTGTGTCCAGCATTACAAAAAAGAGTTTCATTCCTGTTAAACCTGATTCTTTAACCCAGGCACGCTTCAAAATAAACCAAGATGATCATTTTGCCTTTAAAAATAGAAACAATTGACTATCTTTTCTTAGTAATTATTAGATAGTTTTATTATTATAGATTTTTGGAAAATTTTCCATCAAGTCATGTGCTTTTGCATGTTAAAAATACAATGTTGAAAAAATGTGTATTTACATTGGAGTTGAAAGGTTGATTGAAGTCTTGTATCACAATCAGTACTCCCATTTTAGAGATGAAGATATTGAGATTCAGTGAGGCTGAATAATTTGCCCAAGTTCATATGGGGAATTAGTCAGAATTTGACTAGAGGTCATCTTAAGTCAGCACCAGTGTTCTTAACGTTACTCCACTCAGCTCTGTTTAGAAATCTTAACATTATGAGTGTCAAGAATTGGGGTACTTCGTAGTTGAATTAATTTGAGTGGAGTGTAGTTGGAAAAATTGATGCTAAGAAATTAAATCCTTTTATATGTTTTTTATAGAATTTCTTGATGATCAGGCTTTGACTTTTCCAACTGTCCATCATAAAATTATGTTCTAAATAAAAATGCTATACTGCAATTTAAAGCCTTTTTTTTAGAGCTAAGGAAAACATCCCCTATATGATCTATGGAAATTGTAACTGTTTAACTATACACAATCATAGCTAAGCACTTTTGAAATGTCATAATTGACTGTGGATCCTGACAGAGAAGAGAATATTTTGGACATGATGCCATATACAAACCAACTCTGTTTAAAAAAATAATTCTCACTCCTTATGGTCATTTGTTTGTTTGCAATAGGGTTTAAGGTACTTGTAGACTAATAGTCTTAGCAATAAACTATTTATGGAAGTTTTCATTTTTATATATAAATCAATTGATGCAATTGTAAATACTAGAGAGATAGCAGGATGAAACTTTTTATTTTCAAATAAAATTATATATCTATTTGTAATTATTTGTATTTAAAGTACATTTGGAGGAAAAGTAGCCAGTTCATTTCAGTGGATTTAGAGCCAGTCCTAGAGACTGGAGATCTTGGGTTCAAAATTAACCTCAGACACTTCCTTGCTTTGTGACCCTGGGCAAGTAAGTCTCTTAACCCCCACTGCTTAGCCCTTACTGCCCAGATATTTTGGAACCAATACACAGTATTGATTTTAAGATGGAAGGTAAGGTTTTGCTTTATTTTTTTTTTTTAAGTATATTGAGGGACAGCAAGGTAGCATAGTGCATGAGTGCCAGGCTTGGAGTCAGGAGGACTTGAGTTCAAGTTTGGCCCCAGGCACTTTCAAGCTATGTGACCTCCAGCAAATCACTTAACCCCAGTAGCAGAAGGTAAGGGTTTTAAAAAAGGTGCATTTGAATAGATAAGAGAAATTAAAATAAATTATAGTAAAATTATTAAAAGAGATTTAAACATTCTTTTTGTCAGCTGAGACTTCTGGTCATGTTTTAATGGTTTTTACTGAATAATGAACATGAGATGTTTTCTCTAAAATGGTCACAAGTGATTGAAAATAAAATTTATCTTATACCCTTTAATCCTTTTACCTTCTATTGCCCCTTTTTCTTTTTAATATAGGTTAGATTCAAGCTTGATATAAAATTAGGCTAAATTTTTATATCAAAATATATTTTATATGTTTAATATAATATATAATAAATGTATTTTAATATTTTATATTTTAGTGTACTTTATATATTTTTAATTTTTATATGAAATAATTTTTGGAAGATATGAAGCTTAGATTTATTCATTTATTTGTTTGTTTAAGGCCCTTACTTTCTGTCTTAGAATCCATACTGTGTATTGGTTCTAAGGCAGAAGAGAGGTAAGGGCTAGGCAATGGGGGTCAAGTGACTTGCATAAGGTCACACAGCTGGTAAGTGTTTGAGATCATATTTCAACCTAGGACCTCCCATCTCTGGGCTTGGCTCTCAATCCACTGAGCTACACATATGCCCCCTAGATTTGTTTTCTTAATATTTCTAAATGGTCCTTAGGTGGGACAGTGATAGATGTATGATTTTACAATTCAGTGGCTCAGAATTTCATGGCTCTATTACAATGAGCAATCCAAACTTTTGAAATAACACCTTTTGAAGCACTTTTCTGTGTTAGGACTGACTAGTCCATTTCTGTCCTTGAAAGTTGTTCAGATATAAAAGCAGTGGGATGTACCATCCAGCATGTGTAAATATATTAAGGAGCACTGTGGTAAGATATATTTCAGGTGTGGCGAATGATCAGAGCTATCAAAAAATAAAAAGAAAAGTAGTGGGAAGATAGGCATAGGGAAAGCAAATCATGAAAAACTGGCCAGTCTTAAATAGGAAAAGGGGGTGGGGAACCACATGCAAAATAGCCTAATGCTTTTCCACATGAAAAAAGTCCTTTGCCAGCTGAATGCATGTAATTTTGAGACTAATCAGAATTTTATCCATTGGATAAAAAGGGATTTAACTACCTCTGAGCTGCTGAGTATATTAATTCTTTAGGGTAGATTTTTGGGTCTAGTTTCAGGGACTTGAATGAAAATTCCTTTGAAAAGTCTTTAAGAAAGTTGACCTTAGAAATACTGAAGGTGTCAAGTACCGTATCATCCACTCCATTCCCCCCGTTAAATATGGGGTCATTGGGATTGTTTTGTCTGTACACCATCTCTCTAGGATGGCTCTCATTTTGACAAATGGAATTCACAAATCCAATATTTAAGATACTCTCCAACAGCTTAAGTGGTTTGAACACATGTAAGGACAGCAAGTGGGGTTGGCTTTCAAAGATACATTGATTTACTTGGATAGACATTTCTGTAGAGATGCTGATCTACCTGCCCCTCTGCTTGAAATTCACCACCATGGAAGCATCTTTTTAGCTTCTGCTCTCTGTAGCACCTGTTATGGTTTGTGATAGAGAATCCATCTATCTCAGCTTACAGTTTTAATAACTATTACAGTGCCTTTCAGAATTGAATAAGATGGCCTGGGGTGTGTGTGTGTGTGTGTGTGTGTGTGTGTACGCGTGCGTGTGTGTGCGTGTGCGTGCGTGTGCGTGCGTGTGTGTGCGTGTGTGTGTGTGTGTGTGCGCGTGTGTATTCTAACATGCCGAATGCTGTTTCTTTAAGCTGATGAGCGCTGTCCAAAAAGGAATGGTATCTGGAAGCCGTCTGGCAATACTCATGAAGACTGCCGAGGAAAACCTGGATTCAAGATCTCCCATTCCAGTGGATCGAAGTTGTGGAGGATTGTGAGTCTGAGCAGATTATAAAACAAAAACAAAAGCCAACAAATAACAGAAACAACAACAACAACAAAGCACTGTGCTAGAAACAACTTATTTCTCCTAACTAATGGATATGGGTAGCTACCATTTTTTTTTTAACCACTGGGAAACATTCCAAACTTCTTAAGATCTCTGTGTTGTCCCTGATTTGTAGTTGCCTTTCGGCATAGCTTATAAAAAGGGCATTTTACCTTTATATTTAATGCAGATCTTAATACTCTACTTCTGGCCTGTTAGAATGGACATGCTTTTATGAGTTTTCAAAGCAGGATGTTTTGGCAGAAATTCAAGGAAGAACTTGGAGAAGATTTGCTGACAGCTACCTGTGTTCATTAAACTTTTAGATAGCCTTTACTCTTGAAAAAGAAGGGGCATGAAGAATGACCCCTTTGGAAATGATAGCAAGGATTTCTTCCTTCCACCTTGTCCTCCTTGCCTTACTTTTACAATATTGTTCAATTTTCTATTTCAAGGTGTGACTGCCAAAACTTAAAAAAAAAAAAAAGTTTAGATCTGGTTTCAGGAGTAAACCACAAAGAGAAAGTCTGAAAGCTTCCCAAATCACAGGTATAGATAAGGATAGCGTTGACATTTACTGAGTCTTACAGTGATAGTTTCATCTCGGCAGTTCATTTTTTTTTTAACAGTGGCTGCTGGTTTTTCTTTGAATGCTGAGGTTGCCAGGAAGATCCTTGATTTCCTTGCTTTGAGACTAGCATGGAAATGGCACATTTGGGTGTAACAAGGATTAACCCAAAATTTCCATCTCTTTATAGTGATACTTTAATGGTGGAAATGTATTGCTATTAGCATATGTATAAAAAGCACAAGTTTCCAGCCCCAGATCTTACTTTTGAGGGAGCAGGTAATATTGGCTTAATATTGGTTTAAACTGAGCCTTGCTGCACTGGTTTTGTGCATTTAGCAAAGAAATAGTGGTGAAAAAATAGAAATGAAATACTTTAGTTTGCTCATTCCAAATATTAACCACAAGCACAAAGTTATGGTGCTGGTTTCTTTCTTTTTTTTTCTTTAATCCTTAAACACGTTTTCCCTTTTGTCCTCTTAAAGAAAAAACATGACATTTTAAGGAAGGACAGTTTAGACATATTTTTCTAGCTGCTTGGTTCTAGTTGAACTACCTTCACCTGGTAGGTTGTCTCTTGGCTCTTCCCAGTGTGAATTGAAGCCATTTGAGCTTTTGCAAGGATGAGGTTCTGAAATAGAAGCAAATACCACTCTTTGAGGGAACCTTTTTACTACCACACCTGGAAGTCTTAGTTTTAAAATCCATTACCCAAATGGACAAACCAAAGCACAGGGGTGTTTCCTTTTAGCATAAGACAGCAAATTTAATGCCTTCCTCTGTCAAGTCTCTCATATTTATTTCACTATTAAGACTCTGAATGGTATAAAATTTAAAAAAAAACAATAGTATGAATCAAAATACATTTTTAAAAAAAAAGACCATTTCAATTCTGTGAACATTTTTTAAGTGCTTGTTACTTGCATGGCACTGTACAAGACTACAGAAATGGAAAAGAACCTTCCCACAAGGAGCTTAGCTTATAGGCCTTTGCCATAAGGGAAAGTGCAGTCAAGGCAACGATACATCTGGATTTTGTGGCAACAGTCTTCTTTTAAGGTTCCAGCCATTATTTTTCTAAATGGTGGCAGAAATAGGACAATTCAGTATTGCTCTCAAAACATAATAAATTCATCTGTCCAAAGCCTAAAAAAGCCCTGACAGGGAGAAAAGTTATTTTCAAAATAAATTTTTTATGTGTGTGTGTGTTTGTCTGGGATGAAATATTGTAATTTTGTGTGTTTGGTTTCCCTCTCTTTCTCTTTCTCTAGTTAAATCAAGATAATGATGACTTATATCTCCCTCAACCTAATACAGTAGGAAATTGACTTTTGCTTAGGAACTCAGATTCCTTTGCTAGATCTGCATTTGTTAGGTAGGCCTTGTGCATGTTTAGCTGGGTGTGAGGTCTTGCATCAGTTTTCTCCTAAAATCTGCTGAGTCTGAATCTGTACTTTTTCACGAGATCTAGAAACTTTGTCTTGGGAATTGGCTGGTGCCAACATTTTTATTTTTCAAACTGTGAATAAAGCATACAGGCATTTTTGTGTCATGTCTTAAATGAACATGTGAGGGGATACCTGATAATAACTTTTGGAAAAATGGAATTCTCCCTGAAACCTATTCCAGTTAGTCTTACAAAGTGATTTTTGAGAGCCTTTTTACAGGGGTTCAAGCTGAAAAAAATCCTGTCTGTGTTGAAAACTGTGTAGGTGGTGGACAAAAATAGTTCTCCACCAAAGTAGTAGCAATAGTGATAAAATAAGGCCTGTTCATAGACCACAGTTGTCTGCCACATACCCAGTGTACCATTTCTTGATTTCAATCAGTGTATCCTGAGTAGAACTTCAGGATTTCTCCTGCATGCCCCTTCATTCTGTTTTAAATTCTGGCTTTGTTTGGCCTTTCTTCATGGTATGTGGAATGCTAGCTTTCTCTTGTACTCTGGCAAAAACTGCATTCTTATTTTTGATAGGTTAAAAAATGCAAGGGTCGATCATTGAATTAATTATCCCACATTTTATGTATTTAAGAAAAAGCTGTTGGCATATGAATGTAATAATGGTGAAACCAATGCAGTTGTATCTTTGTACTGTTTTGCATTATTTCAGTCCTATGGGTGGTCCAGGGGAGAACCTTCCTTACTATGTGTGAAACTAGAAACAAAATACCAACAGCTACAAGCGCTGTGCTGGCATGGATAGACATACTGCATGTTTTTACATGTGGCACTTTTATGTATTATGTTAGGTTATTGTTCTAGATTGGACTGTTAAATACTGTGTTTGAGGCTGGGTTGTCATTTTTATAACTGTCTTGGTGTTTTATTGCCATTATTTATTACTTTTGATATACAGAATGAGCTGCATGCATTTATAGAGCAATAAGAGGATGTATTTAATGTGCCTTGTTTTTAACTGAATAAGAACTGAAAGCATGAATCAATAAAACTGATTAAAATGGTCCACTCACTGGCATTTTGATGTTCCTGGCAGTCACAGAAATAACTTTGATTAGTCTTGAAGTTGAAAAAAAAAGTTTGAAAAATGTTTTAAGAAACTGTATTTTTAAAATGACATTTATTTGTTATTTTTTTAGCTCTGAATTTTGTAGTGCTATATCAGAAGTGAAATCTCTGCATTAGACAGATTTAATTTTTATGAGATAGCCTGAATTATTTGTATTAATTTGTAGCTGAAGCCTTTAGGGCATGAGTTCTGTATTTGTGCAATCCTGTTTTAAAATTACATCCAGCCTATTACAGCTCTGTTGGGTTTTTTGTCAACCAGAGCCTTTCAGACTAAGCGTTCCCATGCACACTGATGAATTTTATCATAACTAAAATCAATAGAAATGAATGGGAAAGATTACATAATCCATTTTGATCATCTTACATGTCAAGTTAGTGCAGGGATGCCAAGTGTTGATAAATGCTCTGACGGAAAAAATGCTATATATTTTCATTGTCAGTAAATCAGTAAAGCTGTTATTGGTTTAAACACAAATTTTAGAATGCCTGTATTATTTTATAGGTTTTTAATTCACACATATAGAAGGGAATATCTTCAACATTTATAGTTTAGACTTGCTGCACAAAAGCATTGTGTGTTCAAGTGCACGTGTGCTCTTCGGAAGATTCCGTGAAATTGTTGTTATAATTTTTAGAAGTATGAGTTTATAGATATGCTTATAATAATGTCTGTTAGGCATCTGGAAGAAACTTTTTGGGTGGAATACATTTTTTCCATTGGTCTAACATGTCAAATCATTGTTATGCTGATCTTATCTTTTAAAAATGATGCAAAATTTGGTGTATTCAAAGAAGCAAGAAATATGTTATTGACAAAAGTGTTTTTTAGTTGGTGTCTAAACTGGATAGTTCTTACCTTTCCCAGTATTCAGCTAATGACATGGGAAAGGGAAAAATCAGCAGACTATGATGCCCTCTCAAGGAAAAGATTTTTACCTGTTAAATAAAAATAATGAAGCCTTTAAAAAAATTTAGGCCCTTAATAAGCCACCTAACTTCTGAACAGAAATGAGTACAGTAAAATGTATAAGAGCTTTAATAACCCTGGAGATATTCATGTGGATATTTAATAGAGCAAATAATTCTGTGGAGGTTTTTTTTTTGAAGTCTCAAAATAGTTTTTCAGTCTCTTAATTACTTAGCCTGCAAGAATTGGATTTGTTTGTAAAATGCTTTTTTAGGAGAATTAACAGAGCAAGCTTCACTCCTTCATATAATAACAACAACAATAACAATAACAACAACAATAACTAACATATCCAGGCACTATGTTAAGCACTTTACAATTATTA